>NW_024340701.1:10319847-10322029 GCF_902729225.1 Pteropus medius | reverse complement strand
TTTATTTAAAGCCTGGAATCATGAAAAAAATTGATTCATAGCTTCATTTAAATTTTATTTCAACTGAAAATATATAATAAATGTACATCAATTTGTGGATCTTTTGATGTCAGTATAAGGACTTTTCTTGGCCTTGGAATACAGTTTTGTTAATTTTAATGCTATGTACTCTTCTAATGAAATCTAGACCCATAAAACACATCTTCTATTATTTCCAGTTTTGGTTTTTGTAAAGTGGCATAAAGATTTTAAAACATTTGCAAAGTAACCAGAACGTAGAATCCTTCTGGGTCCCCATGTTCTTTTACTTAATTTTTTTGTGTGGCGCTTTCTTTTAGCAATTTGCCCTTTTCTGAACTTCATTTTTGTAGAAATAACTTTCTTTTTATACCCATGTTTCACTGATAGATGTAATATTTAATAATTATGTATTTACAATAGCAATTACAACTCTCATAAACAGGTTTAGGAACAGATGTATGGGATTCTTGATAAATATCTAACATGACAGAATCGAACAGAAATCAAGTAGCCTACCTGACATTAGTGTTCAGAGTGAAGCCAGCATCAGATAATGAAGAGTCAATAATCCAAAGCACCAGCTAGCTTGACGGCTCTTCTGCTGTACCCCTCTTACAGAGTCGTCCTGAGGATTTGAGATAAAGAAAAGTAAGGCATATAAACACAGTGGCTAGCATTAAAAAAGGGATGAATACATAGTAGGAGCATAGAAAATTAGAGCTTAAATTTTTCTTCCATTCTCACTCCCATCAATTCAATCTATGCATTTTTTGCATTGGAAAATTATCATTGGTTTAAATCTCTAGTTTTTCTATTAGGTTGTGATCCTGCTGGGGATAAACAGCATGTCATAGTCATTTCGCTCTCTCTCCTGTATTGCTCTGCACCTAATACACCTTCTGAAAATGAGTTTTAATTCATTGTAGTCAGATGAGGATGGGGATAACTCTTAGGGGAGGGCAGGAGAATCCTGGCCACGAGGCTCCTGTCTGAGGTTAAGATTCCAAGAGCAGGCGTTAGAGGGAGGTGTGTGGAAAGATAAAGGGTAAGTTTGGAAATACCAATAGGTACCAACTCTAAAAGGCCAGTGACAGGATCTCGATGGGTGGGAATTGCAAGGCCAGAAGTTCTAAGACAGACCAGTTTTCTCAAGCACCCCGTTGGGAATCGCCTTCGCTTTTATTTTAGTCTATCCTGCTGCCAGCTGAAACCATTTTATCAAATTTCATATGCTGACGTTTGCTACCGGACAAGAACATGCTTGCAAAAGGAATTAAAGAGGATTCCAATCCTGGGAACTTCTTAAGGGCAATGACCATGTCTTACTCATTTTTAGATCTAAATTTATGAAAAGACAAATTAGAGATTTAATTTGGAAATTCCGTACTTTCAAATTAAACAATTAAGAGCCTCAAAGTCCCTCTCCCCCAGACACTTCGTTCTTTCTAGATGGACTGAAATTAATGCAGTTCTTCCTTCCTGGTGAAAAAATATACTCTCAATTGTTGGCAACTCTGTTAATAAGAATCGTATCCTCTTTATCTAAACTGTATCTAAACAGTAAAATATTCTTCGGGCCCTGTGCCAAGTAACAAATGAAATGGCCTTTATGAAATGTTGAGAGGAAAACCACTTTTGCTTTAGCTGGCTTTAATTTGAGAAAGCTTTCTAGTGCAAGCCACAGAATGTATTCTCCTTTCTCGTCTGCTTCCCTGTCTGGCAATTAAACTCTCTCTCCACCTCGTGGCTGTTCCTGGCTTTAATAACCCCATGATTTGGTATTCACACTGTTTCAGGGGTAAGTGGCTGGTACCTAGGGCTGTGTGCCTCTGATCACTGTAACAGTGACATACAGTTCTGCCTTTCTGATGCTTGGGGCTCATTGTAAAAGGACTAATACTTGGGATCAGTCATCAATGGCAGCAGGTGGACCAGGTACTATGGCCTTGAATGTTGCAGGTTATATAGTGGAAAGAGTGCTGTATGGGTCATCAGATTCAAGTTCAAATGTTAGCTCCATCCTTGCTACCTTTGCAATTTGCCCAAATCGTTTCATTCTACTGAACCTCTACTTTTTCCTCAATAGAAAGAGAAGCATAATGTCTTTTTTTTTTTTTCATGGAATTGTTTTAAAAAATAAATGAGCTAACATGGATAAAGC
>NW_024340701.1:10303949-10319657 GCF_902729225.1 Pteropus medius | reverse complement strand
TTGAAGCCCTAACTCCTGGCACCTCAGAATCTGACCTTACTTCAAAATAAGGTCTTACAGATATAATTAGTTAGGATGAGGTCATTAGGGTCGGCCCTAATCCACTATGATTGAAGTCTTTACAAAAAGGGAAAATCAGTACTAGAGACAGACACATAGGAAAGATGCCATGTGCAGATGATGGCAGAGATTGGAGTGATGGATTTATAAGCCCCGGAATGCCAAAGATTGTCAGCAAACCACTAGAAACTAGGCATGGAAGAGATTCTCTCATAGCCCTCAGAAGGCACCAACCTGCGGACACCTCGATCTTGGACTTCCAGCCTCCAGAGCTGCGAGACTATAAATTTCTGTTATTTAAAGCTGCCGAGTTTGTGATACTTTGTTATGGCAGCCCCAGGACACTAATACACTCCTGTCAATGTTAGTTCTTTACCTTTCTCCTCCCTTGTCCCTCTTCCTCCTGTGGTCCCCTTTAAATATATTCAAATAAGTGTGCTGCAGGACCCCTCAGCGGGTGCACACTGCAGTGTGCAGCACATCCCATTTCTGACCTTCCAGACGGCATGTAGAGGAGCTGTCCTCTTTTTCTGTGACGTGTAATCTGTATTTTTTTAATCCTCTGGGTAGGGCCTGCAGTAATCTTCTGCACACACATAGTGCTGCGGAAGATGTGACAATAAGAACTGCCTCATGAGGCCGACCTGAAAAGGAACAGCAGATATAAACATATTACCGTTCTTGTCATTTTGAAACAACAGTTTTTGAGTCATCTCAGAGAGTCGGGAAACGAGACTCTTTTCTTGTGGGTCTCCCGTTTCTCCTCTAGCAGGAAAAGATATTTGCAGGTGTTGTGGAGACAGCAGGAGGTAACAAGAATAGCTTCCCTGAAAACATCCTGAGTGATATGCGTTGTATTAAGTGAGTACAAACCACCTCACTTAGTCGTTCATTAATTGAGCATTTTCAAAATTTCAAATGGAGTTCCTTCAGGGTTCATGTTCAAGGCTGTGCCCCAAGTGCTTCACTGGCATTTCCTTGAAATTGGCTCTATCTTGGTACAGCTTTGCTTTGTATTCGATGTTATATGGAAAAACCTCTGCCTGGCTAGGTGATAGCATCAGTGTCGCCACTGAATTTCTTTATTGTAAAGAAATTCAGACTCTGCAACCAGCAGCACTGATCACTGAGTCAGAGGAGAGTTTGCCAGCCACAACGCAAAGCACAGCCTTCTCTTTTTCCACTGAGCCATATTGAACCTTTTGCCTTGATCTGAGAACCTAGGATCTCAGCTCCTTCAAGTGTTCCAGACAGCAGTGAGGGAGCCAGGACCCCGCAGAGCGAGCCGCCTGCTGGCTGCAAAATTCCAGCAGAGAGAGGATTTTTGAAGTATCAAAAGCTTCACACCTGTGGGTAATTTCCATGCAGAGATGGAGAGCAAGAGTAGCTGACCCATGACCTCTCCAAAACACATCTATACAGCCCTTTGAGGAAAGAGCAATCCCTTTTGTTTTCCTAGACGTTGCAGGAAGACAAAGAAGATGAGGTGTGTACAGGTTCGGGAGAGAAAAGGGACAATGGGGCCATATCAGAGGGCACTGGAGCCGGACTCAGAGACGTGCATTCCAGTCACGCACCTGCTGAGATACTAGGTGGGAAAACGTATCAAAGTCCTGCACCTGCCAGAATCTCAGTTCTTTATTTGTAAAATAGGTTAATAATAAGTTCCTGACAGATCTGTTGCCAGGATTTTGTGCAGTAGTGTGCGCGAATGTGATTCCCACCTGTGTGTTTACCTGTCAGCCTCTCTCCCCATCTATCATCTATCACATTTATTGAATGAATATCAAGTGTCAAGCACTTTGCTAAGTGTATTATATCAATTAATTACATAAGTAAAGGAGACAGTATGTTGTTAATGGTGAAAGTTGTTAATGGTAAAAATGTTACTTGAGCTCAAATTCCAGCTGTCTCTTTAACTTCGCTCAGGCCCCTTTACCTCTGTAAGCCTTGGTTTCCTCATGTGTAAAATGGAGATAACAGTATCTACGTTATAGGAATTTTGTGAGAAGTAAATGAGATGATGCTTCTAAAATATTTTCACAAAGCCTGGCACATTGCAAGTGCTCAATAGATATTAGTGAAAATAAGAACTTGTTGAGGAATGAGTTCCTCTGTAACTGCTAAAGGGATGCACTTACCTGTAAAGTTGATGATGACTCAGTCTGTGACTAGATTTTAGTTCTGTTAGAAAATGTGTTTTGTAAACTAGTTGATTTCTATGTGTGCCTATTTGAATTTATCTTTATTTCTTAAGAAATGTTTCAATATGAACTAAAGGGAAAGGGGCATTTAATAATGTCTGAAAATAAAATTAATAGATCATGGGAGAGAGAGCAAGGGAAAAATAGCATTTTGGAAGGAACTAAATTTATCACTTAGAGAACTCGGAGGCAAGACTCCCAAAAATTTGCCCCGGTGGGCAGAAGGTGACAGCTGTAGAGGAGGCCTGGCTGGCAGATGGGGTAAGAGATGCTCTTGTTCCCAAAGAGAAAATGGTGCAGGAAAATGCACAGATGTGCAGACATGTAATGTATTCCGGGACCTGGGTTTCATTTAGCTGAAGCAAAGAACATATGTTGGGAAAACTGAGAGTGAGGAAGAAATGTGTTTTCTTTCCAGTTGAAAAGACTGTGATCTTCACGAGGGCAGGGAATTTGTCCATCGGGTTTACCTCTGGCTCTCCAGTGCTTAGCAAGTACATGTGTGAGAGATAGTTGGTGAATACATGGATGAGAAATTTCTGTTTTATTTGGCTTGTTGGGAAGCGGAACTGTTGAAGACTTTTGAACAATGGAATGACATTATGAGAATGTTTTGTCTGAAGAGAAATCTCGTAGTTCTCTATCAGATGGATTGACATAGGGAGAAATTGTAAACAGATAAACCACTAGACTATGGAATTATCAAGGTGAGATTCGAGGACCAAAATAAGTGTGGTGACAGCGAGTACATTTTAGAAATAATCTTTATAATTCTTAGAACCTGTGTGAAAGACATGATAAGGAAAATGGGAAATCAAAAGTCTCTCTTTTGATTTATTTATCTGACAGATGTTACCTGCATTGTGCTGGGCACTTCCCTAAACACAAAAGATTCAGCGATTAATTAGAATCACAACTGGTGCACCACATTTGCAAATAACTGTGCAATGTGCTGGGTGCTCTTGCTAATGTTGCTGTAAACGAATTGTTGGATTACAGTACTGTGACTACACTTTAACTTGGCCTGGTGAGGCTTCATGGGGGAGGATGGGGGTTAGGGGCAGCATTAGAACTAGGCATCAAGAGGGAAGAGCCTGTTTAAGTAAAGGAGAAATTGCTCATCTCAGTTCTATGCATATTAAATTTTGGTCATTGTAAGAATTCAGATAAGGGCATTTAGAAGGTAGATGGAAATGTGGGCACAGAGCTCAGGAGAGGTAATGGAGCAAAATATGTTGACTAATGTCATCCGGGAGAGGGTGAGATTATCAAGTGAAAAAAGAAGACTGTAGACAGAATGTTAGAAAATCCATTAAGGATCTAGAAAGAAAGGCTGCATAAGTCAGGAAAGAAGGAGTACCAAGATAGTCACAGAAGCATAAGAGGGACAACTTTTTCAAGAAAAAGGGGCAGTAAGATGTCTGACTGTATGGAGGGGCCAAGGAGAGTGAGCGTGGAGAAAGGACCATTGCAGTCAATAATTCCTTGATGACTTTATCTTTATGAGGGTGTGTCCTATGGCATCAACTCTCCACAGCGGCCTTTTGTTGTAGCTGTCACATTTTCAGTGATTTTGGAACCAAATTATTCAGTTTGTGGACTGTCGAGATCTTGGTTGACTTTGAGATTCTATGCTTCCCATAGATTCATTTCCTAAAAAGTGGGTAAAAGACTCGTATTCCCTGCCCCAGTTTCCCAAACTTCACCCAGACTTATACGCTTTCTCCATAGGCGTCCGACCATATTATCCTAATGCCCCTGAACAAAGACGTCCTTGACACCCACAGAGAAAATCACAATGGCATTCCCCACCCTCCAAAATCTGAACCCAGATTGCACAGGTCAGGGAGCATGTGGAAAGAGCATGAACTTGGGAGTCCGACAGGCACACCTGAGGGCCGAGCCCCCTCTTCCTGGTCGACTCGGACAACTCACGCCACTCTCTGAATCGCATATTTTTGTTTGTTTGTTGTTTTTGTTTTGTTATTGTTGTTGTTTGTGTTTGCTTTGTTTTGTTTTGTCCAGAGGTTTCATCTACAAGTGCCTAGAATCATTCCTGGTTCATAAGGGATACCCAATGTTGTGGAGCAGTTACTAACCACTGTGCGGAGTTAGATAAAGGCTTATTTCCAATAGCTTTTCTGGCCTTGCTCTTGCCTTTAACCCTGGTTGAGGGTGATTATCTATAACCCTACTTCATGTGAATTGTGCATATCATTAGAGACCTGGTTTCAGTCCCTACTCTCTGCGAAAACTTCCTCTTAGAACTTCGCTTCAAAATCTCGTGTCTCTCCTCCAAATCCCTGGGACACTGCCCACTATAATACATATGCTAGTTATCCCTGGGTCGACCTGGGCCATGACTTCTATTGTTTTTATCTTGTTTTTCTACCATGATTGCTTGTTTCAGTTTTCAGAGGTTTATGTATTACTTCCCTGACTTGATTATACATTCCTTCAGGGTAGAGAAAGGCCTTATAATTTATTGCACTGATAATGTGTAGCTTTTTTTTTTTTTTAATCTTTCAATTCTTTGGAAGACATGGTCTAGTAGGGAAAATAACATTATTTAGAGTCAAAGAGACCTGGGTTTGAAATAATTGGCAGCTAAATGATGAGAACTGTATGACATGGAAGAAGTTACCTATCCAGTGTGAACTCTACTTTCGTCATCTCTAAAATTGAAAAAAATACTAATACCTGCCTCGTTGAGTCATTGATGGCATTAAACATTGCATAATTGGTTCTCAATTATAATGTTTGTCACCACTTTCCTGGGCCTTACTGAATAGGTGTGCAATAATGAATATTTCCATCGTGTCAGGATTCCTTTAAAACAAGGTCCCCAACCCCCTGGCTGCGGACCAGTACCTACCTGTCTGTGGCCTGTTAGGAACTGGGCTGCACAGCAGGAGATAAGCAGTGGGCAAGCGAGCTAAAATAAACTTCATCTCTATTTGCAGCCTCTCCTCAGCACTAGCATCACTGCCTCAACTCCACCTCAGATCATAAGGGATTATTAGCTTCTCACAGGAGCACCGGTCCCTGATGCCAAAAAGACTGGGGACTGCTGCTTTAAAAGATTTGTTCTGGAATCCTTTGCATCCCTTAGTCTGCATTAAAATGCCACCCCATCCATGTAGCCAGCCCTGTCTCATCCATCAGAATGTGTGATTCTTCCCCGGTGGTCTCTTTGCACTTTGGAGGCACATCTATTATGTTTCAGTCTGCCTTTTATGAAACTACATTTCTTCCACTAGACTGGGACTTTTTAAAAGGAATAATTCCATTTTACTCATCTCCTCAGGGAGACACCTTACGTAGATTAGAAAACACATAGAGATGTGGAAACAAACATGGCTGGAGTGAATTCTGGATGAATCACTTCTCCTTATTGTCTGTGTGAACTCTGAGCAGATGTCTTGACCTCAAAAGTCTGTTTTTTCATCTGCACAAAGTGAGGTCAAAATACTACTTAGGACTGTAATATGGGCTAAATGAAAAGTAATGTTTTTGAATTTCAATCATTATACCTGCAACATAGTGGATGTTTAATTAAATGGTAGCCCCAGCCCCTGGCACAATGTTAGTTATATAAGAGATGCTCATAAAGTGTTGACTGAATTAAACTAAAAGGGATTTAATAATTTATTTCTGTTTTCCATTGATCTGTCATATGCTACTATTGCTCATTGTCAAAATTTGTCTCATTTTCTCCCTGGCAATTTTCTACAGTGGTTTAAGAAGCATTAAGATCATGCTTGTGACCACACTGAGCACTTTGGAAGGGAGATGCTTGTTGAAATCAACAAGGCTATGTAGATACTCATGATGTTGTTATCTGATCAAAGACATGTAATTTTCCTTGTTGGCAGAAAAGGGACCAAAAGAAGTTGTTTAGCAGATTATTGGCTCTTATATATTAAATTCATTGAAAGCTAAGCCATCCCGGGAAATAAAGTACAAAAATTAGACAGTTTGAGGTCTGAGCTCTTAGTGCTGAAAGCCAAGGAAAGGTCATCTCAACCCAAATTCTGTCTCTTTTAATGGCTTTATTAGCAGGTGGGAAGCTAGGGAGAGAAAATCTGAGGGATAAAGCAGGACATCTGGTGCAGTAAACTGGGTACAACCATCTTTATCCCTTTCCTTTAGCAAGCATTCAATGATGGTCTCCCTGCCACCAACAGGGGGTGAGGGGCCAGATATACAGAAATTCATATCCATTGTTAATGAAAGTTCTCCAGTTGCAAGTAACAGAAGTCATCTTGAATGGACTTAAATATAACAGAGGGGCATTTCATAAGGACCCAGAGGTGTCTCATGGAACTTAGGGAAGGGCATGTGTGAGCTGAGCCTCTGGAAAGATGGCCCAGTGATTTGGAATCAGTAAAGACCCTAGCAACATTTTATCTTTTTGGTTACATCTTCCAGGACACCGTTTCCCTTTACTTTTTTGTAAGATTGCTTCTCTCTTACCTAGGCCAATGGCAGGAAAAGATGGCTCCCTCAGAATTCTACAGTCCCGTGTTAAGTACGATTCTGGCCACAAGGAGAGATTGACTCCTCTCTCTGCTTCAATTCTCAATTCCCAAGGGTAAGGCTCTAATCAACTCAGCTTGAACCAGGTGTCACCATCCAGTTCAATCAAGAGAGGCCAGAGAGTGAGGTCATATTGTGTACACATAGCCACTGTGACAATATTGCTGCCTAGGAAAGGACGGTCAGCTGGGGGTTCAATTATTGAGATCTGGGTGGATATATCAAAAGATGTCTACTCTTGATCAATGAGATAAGGTCCCAGCTCTCACATACTCAGTGAGAAAAGCAATAAAAAACAAAAAGCAAAATCAAACAAACAAACGAAGAGTAGTGCTTTTATATGACAATGTCATGCTAAGAAGCAGCCATGGTTTTTCATCATTGACATAGTTCAGTATGTACTCTGGTGCTAAAATCAAACTAGAAGGAAAAGAACTCATATTTATGGAGCACCTATGCACCAGACAGACCACTTCCTCACACCCTGTTTTATACACAAACTTCAAGGTAGATCTTTTCTATTCCATGTTGTAAATAAGGCATTTGCAGTGACTTAGTGAGGAGTGGGACCCTCATGGCATTTGGAAATTGCATCCCTCTGCTCCTGAATCCCACACACTCTCCACACAGCTGGACTTTGAAAGGCCTCGAATGAAACATTAAGTCATCAGATTCCATTGCCTTTGTCTCCATCACTGCTTGAGTTGACTTTATGTCAGGAAGTGACTGCCTTCCACTCAAGTCCCTACGCCAGAACTCAGGAGACAGACTTGCTTCCTTCCATTTCCTGTTTCTTCCACAGTCTATGAAAGTCCTATCTGCTATTCCTCTAATGTACATTTTTATTCAGCTCATATCTCTGCATCCACTGCCAGCATCCTCATCTCATCTCCTACTTTGACTTTGCCCCGCTTTTGCCACAGAGTAGTCAGAGAAATCTACAAAGTGTGAACCATTCACCTGCATAATGCCCCCCAATGGCTTTTCCTTACACTCAGAACCAGATCCACACTCCTTACCCTACTTCTAAAGCAGCAGGTGAAGGAGCCCTGCCTCCTTTGCTGCCACTTCCCACCACCTCCCCCTTGATTTCTCTGCTCTTATCACACTAGCTTCTTTCTGTTTTGTAAACAGGCCAGACACATTCCCTCCTGGCATGACTGCCCTTTTCTCATTCACATCTCCTTTTAAATGTCATTTCTACAGAAATGCATTCGTGGGCCAGCCTGTCTAAATTAATCGTTCCCCACTCAGTCCCAGTCATTCTTTATTTCATCAAACTGTTTTATCATTTTCATAACACTTATCACTATCTGAAATAATCTTGTACATTATTTATTTACTGGCTTATCTTTCTTTCCCTTTTAGTTCAGAAGCTCTAGGAGAGGAGGGGCTTTCTCTCTCTTGTTCATTACTGTACCCTGGGACCTAAGCCAGTACTCCAAAGCAGGCATTCAACATGTGTTTGTGGCACGTATGAATGAATCTTAGGCCGACTGCGTTGCAAATCCAAGGGTGTCAGAGCTGAGCCTGTGCCCTTGCATTCATCACTAGCAATGTCGGGGGGCACTTCGTCACTGTCTATTCCAGCACATTCCACTTAAACCCTTGATCTCTAGGATTTATCTCTGAGTTTAATCAAATGTAATTTATATTGCAGCTTCCTCAGTAAATAATTGATTTGCCCTCACTGTCGTCTTCATCACAAACACTTCTTTGTACTCTAAAGAAATAATTTAATCAGTCAATAGTATACACAGCTCTCTTGTTTAGAAGGCAGATGGAAGATAAAGCATGAGTCTTGCTCAAACTAGAATATACTGGGACCAAAATAATCTCTCTTAAAAAATAGTCTGCAAACAAGGTGGCAGCAGAGATACTCAATTAAACCCTCTTGTTTTGTTCTAATGGAGGTGACCCCCTGAAAGTTGTAGCTGCTATAGAAGAAAGTTCTTGACCAATTGCAGCTGCACATGAAAATAGAAATCCTTGTTCATTTGTGGTTTAATTAACCTCTGTCTGGGTCCAAAAGCAGGCTTTCAAATGCCGAGTGTTCACATACACTGAGTGAGAACTCCAAACTGGGACTTTGGCTGCTCTGTGCTGTATTGTGACCCCAGCTCACTGAGTAAAACTAATTCTCCTGCTTCTCTTACTTTCGCTCAGTCACCCAGCTTTCCGTGGTCACCATATTTAGGGCAGATAAGATTCTTTTTTGCAGTCCAAATCATACAGTCATCCTCCCTTTGCCCTCATGTATTTCTCCTGAAGAAAAACATTAGGAAAGGTAAATTTCGCATTGATTTTCCCACAGTTGTCTATTTTGACTCCACACTTTTCTCGAATGAAAGAAGGGAAGGGGAAAATAATGAAGCCTCAACTTTGGTAAGCATAGAAAACCTCCATGTAGGCATCCTCACAGGGAAAATCCATATTTCCACTGTCTTTCGAAGGAATTCTCTGTATCATCCTGTTTTGCTCTGTTTTAATTGGAAACTTCACTTCTTTAACTGTCCGATAATAGGGGATTGGTAAGATAAATCATGACACATCTATATGATGGGATATTATGCAGTCCCTATGAATCATGTTACAAAAAATGCCAATATGGAAAAGAATATATAATATACTGCCAAATGAAAGAAGCAAGCTACAGACTTACAGTATGAAAATATTGTTGAAAAATGTGTGGTCGTGTGTGTGTACACTTAGGAAAATTTTGGAAGAGCATATCCTCCAGTGCAACCATGGATATCCCTAGAAAGTATGACGCGTGACTTTCTGCTTTTTATCTTGCCTGTATTTTCCAAATTTTAAGGTTCCAGCACATTTCATTTTGTGATTAGAAAGGGGGAAAAAAGCAGTTGTTCTAGAAAATAGAAATAGAAAAGTTTTCCAATGTCTCTGTTATTTTTCATTTGAACATTAGATTGTCTTCACTTGTCAACAACTCCCAGGGATTTGTAGATGTCTAGTATCTGCTATCATTGCATTTGCCAAAAGGAGACAAGCTGTGAACTTTAGAAAAGCAAAAAGCAAATGGCACTGTACTTCCCACTTCCGTTGGAAGCAAGGATGCATGCCCTTGAGGAGGTGATCACCCCACTCACTCCTGCAGACTCAGCTGCCCACGAAGCCTGGTGAATACTCAACAGTTTTGCCAGGGGCCTCTGAGTTGCATTTGTTTCAGAGGGTGTTAGCTCTGGATATACCTTCTTGATCAGGCTTAGCCTCGTGGAACATCATTATCAGTTTACACTATTTGAGCACTTGAGCTGCCTCTGAGCCCTGTTCCCATCTCTCTTAGATCATTGCAGGCACTTGTTGGCTTTCTTCTCCACACAAGGACCCTCTCTTTCAGAACACTCTCCCTCAAATGCATTGATTTAGCACTACTTTGATTGAGTTCCCAGAAAAACAATGGCAGAGACAGACATTTGCTGTAGGAAGCTTACTGGGGAGAGCCTTCCAAACCAACCCTAACAGGGAGTACAAGACTAGGCAGAGGGAGGAACTGATCTGTGACACAGCTTCAACAAGGCCTCAGCTGATCCCACTGTTCCATGGGGAGCTCTTGAGTTGCATTTCAGAATTGTCTCGAATTGAGGCTTGGGGCCTGGGTCTCTACACCTAGCCCCATCTAAGCAAGCAGTGGTTGATTGGGTGTGAGCTACAGTGAGGAGAGAGTGTGAGGTTATGAGAACAGGGCCCTGGGTGAGATTATTCTCTTTGATGGAGGACAATTCCCTGAAAGTAAGTTACCCAAGAGCCTTCCTGGGCCTGTGTGTCACCTAGGGTGGGGTGAAGGGTGGAGGAGTCTTCAGACCTGAAACTGAGTCTGGGAGACATATACCATATGTAGCTTGCAGTTCAGGAGAAAGAAAGTAAAAATGTTGTCAACATATATACTGCCTAAGAGGTGCACTGCTGTTCTGAGTGCTCCCCACATATGACTGCATATAGTTCTTGCAGTAATCCTGCAAGGTGAACATCATTATCCTCACTTACAGAAAGATGAAATGACTTGCTCTAGGCCAAGATGATTCTAAGTGGCAGTCAGCTCAGATCCCAGATCTCTCCGACTCTGTTCTTTCCTATTCATTTCCCTGCCCCTCCATTCCTTTGACTGTAGATCTGATTTTCCTGTGGTATTTTTGGGTGTCATTCTGCCTCTCCTTCATCCATGCAGCGCTACAACCATAATATGACCCTTTTGGTTGCAGATGGCAGAAACAAAAATAATTGTAATGACTGGGTTCAGACCTGTCCTTCCTTTGCCTTCTGTAGTCCTATTTCTTACTCAGCTTCAAGCTTCAGATTCTCTTCTTTAAAACTACTTTTGATTAATTCCATTTATTTTGCAGCACTTCTAGCTCTGCTTCTCTCTTGCTCTGTGATGGGCTAGTCTTTACCGCTAGGAGTCTCAATTTTCTTATCTATAAGAAGGGACTAATAACGTATGCCATGCTAGGTTGTTGAAGGAATAAAAGGACAATGAAGAAGAACTATTCTGTGCCTTGTACCGTGGCATCGACGTGAGATAAAGTACTACACACCTAGTGCATTACCTTCTACTTTGTGGCAACACACACCAGTTTTATCTTCTTTGTCCCTAGGCCACCAGGAGAAAGACACAAGCCCAACCATCAAAAGAAGGGGGAAATTAATAGTGTGAGCCATGCTCCGACTCTCAGTGAGCACGTTTGTACAAATTAAGCTGCAGGTTAGAAGCCGGACTGGTCAGTCCTTGGCAGGCCCAAGTTAGCAGGATATACCAGTCTCCTCTGTCTTCATGGAAGGACTTCAGAAGGACTCAGTCATAGAGGATTACAGATGTCTTTTCAGTCTTAAAACCAGGAGTTTTCTCCTTTTTTCCATCTCACTGCTTCTTCCTCATACATGAAAATATGATTGGCCATTTTTCTATTATGCCTCCCTCCTGTTTGAAAAATTGCTAGGCGTTACACTGTCCCTGACCCTAATTAATAGCACCTGAGACTATGACACTGTGACTAAAATTTAAACTTGGTTTTCCAAAATTCTAAGATGCTATGTCTATGTGTCTCAGAGGAGGGATGTTAGAAACTCTGAGTAAAGAAAGTCAGAACAATCTCATGTACTAAATGTATTTATTTATCCAGCAAATATTTTTTGAGTATTCACTATATGCCAGGCACTGTCCTAGTTATTTGGGGTGCACAGGGAGCTCATGTCAGCCCTCCAGGAGCATAATCTAGTGGGGGGATTGTTCCAGGCCCGGCTTTCTTCTGCTTCACATGCCCTTGTACACTGGAGTCACCAGGACAAGGAGGCAGCATGCCCCAAACTCATTTGGCATGATCACCTCTTCAATTTTTTTTCAGAGAAACTTGAACGGGTGTTTAAAGGGACACTGCTAAGAAATCGTTGGTCTAGGGACTTGCTAGAGTGGCAGGATGTGGCCTATGATGGTTTTCTTTTGTTATAAAAGAGTTTATTAACGATGCCATACAAATTTTACAATGCATCTTTAAAATTAAAATTTTAAAAGACACAACAGGGAAAAGCAAAACAAAGAAATACCAGTAGACCTTTGTCAGGGAAATGAGAAAAGAACCAACTAACAGAGCTTGGGTCACCTTTATGCACTCATCAAAGGACCCTGCTTCATACTTCAGTGGTTCTGATCTGGCTCTGCCTCCGAATCATGGGCTAAGCTTTGAAAATGCAGACTTCCAGGCCCTCAGCTTAGACCCACTGGGATCTTAGTATGTGTCTTTGTACAGAAAGGTGCCCTTGGACTCCAGATGCCCTTTATACAGAACTCTTTTCAGAAGTGACAGTGAAGAACATTTTTAGAAAATGTGTACATGAATCATAGGTTGAATATGATTTTAGCTTTTTAATTAGTTTACCTTTTAGCAATAATGACAGCAACCATGTTCATAAAAGCACATTTTAACAGGCCCCTAAGTGTGTTCTTCCCCTTATTCTGCTCACTACCCAGCTAGGTAATTACACCAAATCAGCATTCTCTCCTACGCAGCCAGCATACATAATTATTTGTCCATTGCAAATCAACACCTGGATAATTGCAAGTTAGAATTCTAAGTAAAATAAGTTATCTCTGCTGTTGAGCCTTGAAATCCACCCCCCAACACACACACACACACAATCTGTTCTTAAATTGGACAACCTAATAGACAATAAGGAGCTTTCACCAATGCGCTGAACGATGTTGGGCGGGCTGTGGAAAAAGAAAAAGAAACTATCTTTGAAATTTTCTTCATCAAGATCAATGGCCTGGTAATCCAGATAGATATGCAAAAAGAGGGAGGATGTCTCAGTTTGGGTATTGGGTTAATAATTTATAAAACGATCTCCCTATTGCCTTCAGGAAGGAACATCTTGTTACTAATTGCATCCTTTTTTCTCAGGCAACCAAAAAACCAACTTCTTCAACAGCTGCGACCATTACTTCCACTGCGGTATGACTTTGCTGTGGTTAGCTGTGGTTAGCTCTGGGCCACTGGTGCTCAATGTGGAATTTATTACCACGGGGATGAAGGCAGTAAAATATTTACTGAATGACTGCCATGTGCCAGGGAGTGTGCTAAGAACAAAACATGTATTATCTCTTACAACCCTCCTAACTGTCCTAGAGAGGAACGTCCATGACCACAGTGTTGCACAGGTGGAATCTAACACCCGGAAGAGTTAAATAACTTTCCCTGTATCACATACACACACAGGAAGTCACAGAGCTACTGCAACGCCTTCTGACCCCAAAGCGTCAGGCAGCCATGCCTCCCTCACCAGCAGTGTGGCCTTGCACCGGTGACTCACTTCCCTGTGTCAATAAGACAGTTTATGAAAATGGGACAGAAATGCTCATTCTCAGGTATCATCCAGCTTTTTGCTCTGCATTCCTAATTCTAGCCCCACTGTTATAGATGGAATGTTTATGTCTCTCCCTCCCCGCAAGTTAGTATACTGAAGCCCTATCCCCCAGTGTGATAGTATCTGAGGTGGGGCCTTTGGGAGGTAATTAGATGAGGTCACGAGGGTCGGGCCCCTCGTGATTAGTGCCCTTATTAGAAGAGGAAGAAAGACCACAGATCTCTCAAGGGCTCTCTTCCTGCCATGTGAGGGTGCAGCCAGAGGACAGCCATCTGCAAGCCAGGAAGAGGGCCCTCACCCAGAACTGAATCTGCCTGCACCTTGATCTTGGACTTCCAGTCTCCAGAACTGTGAGAAATAAGTTTGTTGTTTAAGCCACCCAGTCTATGGTATTTTGTTACAGCATCTGAACTGAGAGACCTCCTTAGATATTTAAGTAAAACACAGAAGTGAATACTCAGCTCGATATAAGATCTATGTCGGAGCTGACCTCTACTAGACAGGGACATACTATCACTGTCAAAAGTTAAACGAATACTCAGCCAGACTGACCACATTAAAAAATATATATATACTTATCTTGGCGATTGTGTGGGTTTCTGTGGCCATACTTATTATAATTTGTGAGGAGTGAGGGAGATAAAGAGGGAACAATCTTGGGTGTGAAATATCTATTATTTGGCCATTAGCGGTTTTTAGCAAACAGCTTGGAGTGGGAGGCCGTCTATGACTCCAGTGGATTCTGTGGGCTCTCTGCCTCGGTGTCATAAAAAAAGCTAATTGCCTGCTTCCTTCATTCAGATCCTGACTTTTGATAAGGTGCTTGTTTTTGTTGAAACATCTGCAAGGTCACTCTGGTGTGGGACCTCCACACTGGCAGTGCCTTCTGCTCTAAGACAGGGGCATGGTGTAATTCCTGACAGCATCCTTGAGGCCTGTTCAAAATGGGGAATTTACTCAGTGCCCTGGGGACTGCCTCCATTTAAATTCAAAAGAAAGTCATTTCCCAGGTTATGAGGTGAGCAGGTTGTGATGAGGTTGAGAAGTGCTCTTCCCTAATGGCATAAAGCAAAGGCAACATTCAAATAACTGTGGGTATGACATTTACTTTATCCCATTAGAAACTGTATTCCTTGAGGACTAAGTCAATCACGCTCATAGAATGGATTTGAAATAGGGTCTGTCTGGAAGGGGTTTTTAAGTGACCCTTTACACTTCCACACAGTGATCCTGACTCTTTTGAATAAATACATAAATTCACAAATTTATTCAATTATTCAGCAGAGCTGGGTACTGTGGGTTCACCCTATGCCAAGCACCATGCTAGGTTCAGAGAAAACAGATGAAGCAATCCCAGTCCGTGCCCTCATAGAACCCGAGTGTAGAGGAGACACATGTGAAGACAAAGTCTGAGGGGCCAGGGATGCTGTGACAGATGCTGTGAGAGAATAGAGTAAAAAAAAAAAACGTGTTTATGTATTAGGAAAATGCTAGGCTGCAGGGATACCTTGATCAACAAATCTGACATAGTCCCTGGCTTTCTGGAGCTTACAGGCAAACAAGAAGACTGGATATGAAGCAGATTTTTATAAATGAGATCAATTTCTTAGAAGAGTACAGGGTGATTATCAGGAGAATATTATGGACACATTTTGGAGGAGACCTACCAGATGGATCTCTGGAATCAGAGGACTCCTGGGCACATGACATTGTGCTGAAACCTCTGCTGTGGAAGGAGAAGGGTGAGGAGATGGAGCGATGGGGGAAGACAGGAACGGAGAATGCCTTCCAGGCCTAAAAGAGCAGGTGCAAAAGTGTAGGGCACAGCATGCGGTTGCACGGAGCATGGCTTGTTGGAGGATCTGGATTAAGGGCACTATGGTGAGAATGTAAGAAGTAAAGGGGAAAGTGGTCCAAAATGAGGTTGATGAGTTAAACAAGGACTAGATTTGCAGGGCCTTATAGGATATGATGCGAGGTTAATTTTAATTTGTGGAGAGTACAGGATAGGGAGGAAGAATGCTTG
>NW_024340701.1:10190015-10303404 GCF_902729225.1 Pteropus medius | reverse complement strand
ATTTAAATATTTAAATATTAGTTAATGAGACAAGGCTGGTTAAAGAAAGGATAATAGGAAAGACAAAGGGCATGGAGAAGCCTGACGCTCAGGACTGGAGATTAAGGTGTTTGGAACAAAGGGGTAGAAATGAGATAGGAGAAGGAAGACAGCGCCCCAGGTTCCTCAGTGATGTTGTCTTCACATATTTCTCTTTCTCTATACTCGAGCTCCACGAGAGCGAGGCCTGGGACTGAGTCACCTGTGTTCTCTGAATTTAGCAAGGTGGCTGACATTTTAAGTGGGACAGTGCAGTGATGAGGTGGCATTTGGAGTGGATCTCTTTGGAGGCAGTGTGGAGCATAGATTAGAGGGTGATAGTGGAGACACTCCTGCTGAGATTCCTGGATGCCTCCAAACGCTCTGAGTAAAGTACGTGCACCCCACCCCGACTATGCATGAAAGACAGCAGCCTCTAGCATTCCCAGTGATCCATTGTAAAATTCAAAATGGACCATTCTTGGAAACTCAAATGTCTGATTTTGATTGTAGATTTGCTGCAGCTCTCTGAGGATATTCCTCAGTCAGAGAAACCTGCAAGAGAAAACATTGTGTGATGCAAGCACCCTCCTCCCCCGCCCCCGCCCCCACCCCATGCAAGATAATCTGCTGGGGGCATGAGGAATTTAGACATCTATTTATGTTTGGTTCTAAACCAAAAAGTTTTAAAACAAAGTGAGTTAATAATGAATATATGGACTATAAGGACAATAATGAATATAAGGACTATAATAATGAATATATGGACTATATGGAATATATATATATATTTAATTTTCTGTTTTAGAGATATGTGCTCAGAATTATTTAACTTGATAGAGATATGTGACTAAAAGTGAAAACAAAAACTCTGGAGGCCCTGGTTCGGCAGACACGGGCAGACCTGGGTTTAAATCCAGGCTCTCGCACTCACTTAGATATATCATCTTAGGCAACGGTGACCTCCCTGAATTTCTGTTTCTAGATCTAAAGTATATAGACAACACCCACCTATGATTTGCCATAATAAAATGAGCTACATGAAGTGTACCATACGGTTCTGGCTCATGAAAAGACTCCAAATACCAATTCTTAATATCACATAGACAATTAGCTTTCAGTGTCGCTGTGGAAACCATTTTTTCTTTATGAGCACTCATTGGCATATGGGGACACTGAGCCCCCAAGGGGTTAATGACTTACTCATACTCACATTGGTGGGGTGTAGTAACAGAGACCACACCTGAATACCAGCCTCCTTATTTCCCGTCCAGTCACTGCTTTTCTTTTATGGGGTATGGTTTCCAGGCAGCTGTGTGGCCCTTCATAAACCCCATATCTTGCTCCTTTGGAATCCCAATCGGTGTTATATTGAAAATTCAATTCTCAGATTTCTTGGAGAGTTTTGGACACAGCATCCCCAATTAGTCGCTATTAATTACGTTTTTTTGTTTATGGAATCACAGAAAGCAGATACACCAGGGCAGAAATCTTTAGATCATTCAGCCTAGGCTCTTTTTCTCAGATCTAAGTAGGAAATCGTGGATGAGGTGGTGGGCCCTGAGACACTCCCTGCCTTCCAAGCACACATGCCCAGCCAGCCACAAATGCCAGCAAACGGTATTTCTGCAGCCTGAAGAGATCTCTTTTAACCATTAGAGAAGAAAGTCTTGGACTTTTCAAAAACAAAGAAAATCTATGAAAATATCTTTGTTGCATATTATTACTAAAAGATTTTTATCGTTTAATAACTGGCAAATGTTTTAAAGGTTATCATTTAATTCGAACACCCCAAATCAAAGCTTTGTTTTGAAATTCTCATTATGAGAAAATAGCACCTATTGTAGGGAATTCTCTACATAGCCAAGTTGCTGCTCAACCCTTTGCTGTCCCCTGTGATTTTCAAGGATCACCTACATCTGCATCAACTCAATCTGCTGGGTCCTCCTACTAGACTTAGTATCTCAATGGGTGGGATTTAGGAATATGTTTATTTATTTAAGTTTGTTTTTCACGGGTGATTCTCCATTATATAGAATTAGAAAATTACTGCAGTAATCTATGAACTTGTCTGCTAGAATGTAAGCTCTATGAATGTGGGGATATTTATATTTTTTGTTCACCGCTGTATCTCCAACAGCTTAGAACTTATAATAGGCACTCAATATATATCAAATAAGTGAATAAATAAATGAATGAATGAGTGATTAATCACCCAGTCAATGAATCAATCAACAGGAGCCTTATACTTCCCCCAAATGTTATTACAATGTTGTTTAAATGTAATCCTCACAACAGCTCTCGGGACCTAAAAAACAAAGCCTAAAAGCTTTAGCTTGATTTCCAAAGTCCTTCATGATTAGGCCCTTCCAGCCTTTGCCAGCATCACTCGAGCCCCGTGCTCTAGCACAGTGCTTTCCAAGCGCATTAACTGCCTGACGCTCACCCCACACCAATCTAATCAAAATCTGTGGGGGTAGGATCTGTGATTCTAAAATGTAGCTAGGGTTGAGAAACATTCAGACTAACCTAACTACTCACCATTCTCTATCATCATACTTTTTGCTCTTCTGGAAAGCTTCTCCCTCACTTCTTTACCTGTTAAACCCCAGCTTTCTCATCAAGCCTTCCTCAAACGTCATCTTAACCTCTACAGCATTTCCTAATCCTCTCTCCACCAAAGGAAAACAATATAGCCTCCATTCAGTTCTATATGACATTCACAGCCCTCCTCATATTTTGTAAAGCTATGTGTGTCCCCTTCTGAAATGTGGCTTCTTCCAGACTGGAGAAGAGACACTCACTTTTCAGTTACCCAGGTACCAAAGAAAGCTAGCACAGTGCCTAGCACAAAGAACACTCTGTGGCAGTATGGTATACAAATGATGATAATATAATTAGGGTGACCACACAATTTATCATTCAAACTGAGGTACTTTTGAGGGTAATGAGATGCTAGTACAAATAGCATTAGGACAAAAGGTGTACACAGGGACTATCCCAGACAAACTGGAAGTATGTTCATCCAAGTAACAGTTACTATTCTATGTGCTGTCTATGTGTCATTTATTTGACCTACATGATGACCCCATGTGGGAGCGACTGTTATTATCTGCACATCACAAAGACACTGTGGCAGACATGTAAGAGAACTTACGTAAGGCAGCACCATTAGGGGCGTGAGTGGAAGAGACAGGACTTGAACTCAGGTCCTCGGAACCATCTTCTGGGCCTTTAAGCCCTATTGCCTCCCAGGGGAAGATCTCAGGCCTTGGAACAGGACAGGATGAGGTTGTGTTCCCAGCTCAACTTGAAGTGGTGTTAGTTACCTCTCTCTGGCTTTAGCTTGTTCATCCACAGAATGACGATAATGCTTATTTCCAGTAACCCTAGAGGATTAACTGAGATAAGGTATGAAAAGATCAGGTACAGTGTGTGTGTTTGTGATGTACTTGACCCAGGAGTAAGATATCTGCCAGTTAACTGTAGCTTCCATAAGACATCTACTTAAATAGCTGCCACACAAAGTAAAAAGTAGTAAGTGCTATAACAGAATATTTAGTGAAGTCGCCAGAGGCCCCATAGCCTGATGGTTAAAAGCATGGAATTTTGCATGACACTTAAGTTTAAATTTTGCATAACACTGTGGGATTTAAATAGACATTTCTCCAGAGAAGACATGCAAATGGCAATAAACACTTGAAAAGATGCTCAACAGCATTAGCCCTGAGGAAAATACAAAATGAAACCATGATATATCACTTAACACCCACTAGAATGGCTGAAGCAAAAAAAAGACAGACAAGAAGAGATGTTGGCAAGAACATCAGGTAGAGAAACTGAAACCCTCCTACTTTGCAGGTGAAGCAAAGTGGTAGAGCCGTTTTGAAAACCAGTTTGATAAGTCCTCAAAAAGTTAAACATTGAGTTACTATATGAGCCAGCAGTTTCTCTCTTAGGTTATAATACTAAGAGAATTGAAAAATATACCCACACAAAAACTGATACACAAATGTTCATAGCATCCTTATTCATAATAGCCAAAACAAACAAACAAACAAACAAAAATGAAAAAGAGAAACAATCAAAATGCCTATCAACTGATATGGTATGTTTATACAATGAAATATTCAGCAAAAAATAAAAAAGCACATGAAGTTCTCATATATCCGATGTAATAAACTTGAAAATGTAATGCTTGCTAAGTAAAAGAAGCCAGTCACAAAGGATTACATATTGTATGATTCTATTTATATGAAATGTAATTTACCTCCAGAATAGGCAGATCTGTGGAGACAGAAAGATTAGTGGTTGCTTAGGTCTGGTGGGTTTGGGGGAGATAGAGTGACTGCTGATGGGTACAGGGCTTCTTTTTGGGATGAAGAAAATATGAAATTAGCTAGAGGTAATTGTTGCATAACTATGAAAGTACTCAAACCACTGAACTGTATACTGTAAAAGGATGAATCGAATGATATGGGAGTTATATCTCGATAAAGCAGTCATTAAAAAATTTAGTCTCTGCTATTGACGTTGAGTATTGGTGCAATCTAAAAAATACAGGGCTTATTACAGGGTCTAACTCAAAGAGCAGGTGTGAGGCTTAATTGAGAGATCAAATTTAAAACTCTTGGCACAGTGACTGGTTTAGCGAATGCTTGAAAATATATAGTAATGATGTTAATATTTTTTCTTAAACACATGGCCTTTCTCTTGTCCATCCTGAAGCTAAGGGTCAGTGGTACTGTCAGCAAAATAGGCTAAGGATTCATGATGACTTAGGATTCATGAAAACTGACCCTCTCTTTACACCCTCAAATAGTATGTGCCTCTGATGGAACAGGCTTATGGCTCTGATATCTGTTATTTATTTCTTAACGAATCTAACTGAGACCTTGCCCAAGATGTGCTCATGAAAAATTACCCTTTTAATGGTGGAGCATTTAATGAGAAACTGGATTATCTACTGCATAAGTGCCCTTCATACAAATTAGCTTGGCCCTGGGTCCTAATCTAAATTGGGCTCCCTACTTTCCTCTAAATGGCCTAATATTTTCTTATTAATCTCTACCCTTGTTCACCTGATCTGGCTCTACCTCCTCTTATGAAGCTTCCTCCTTGACAGAGCTCTGTGCCCTGACAAATGTTTCTTAAGGCTCTTTGTATCTGACTCATAGACAGTTTTTAGACATGACATGTAGGCTGGAAACTGTTCCATTTTCAAGCTGTCCTTCCAATGGAATTTTAATGCTGCTAGTGTATTGAGTATCAACAGATTTGGGCCAGGTAGGAGATGAGGCTTTATAGGGAAGTTGGGTACATGTGAAAAATCAATCATAGTGATGAAGAGGACAGGCTTAAAAATACAGAACACAAACCGCAAATCTGTGCTTGGGCATCAGACAGATCTGTGTTCAGGTCCCAGTCAGTGAATTTGGAAAAGTTACTTGTCCTCTCAAACCTTCAGCGTAGATCCTCATCTATAAAACCTGAATGATAGTATCCACCTCTAGGATTTTTCTAGGGCTAAACAAGTTGATGTGCTTTGTACAGAACATGATCTATGCTACCTGGTATTGCAGTTATAATTAAAGCTTGGAAGAAGTCCCAAATAGTGAAAGGGGTGTTAGTAATGACTGAAATGGTATCATGTGTTAAAGAGGCAGACATGGTATTTATTATAGAATAAGATGACCTTCCCCCGAAATAGACCAAGCCACAGGCCACTCCTACCAAACAGTGCGTAATAATGCAGAGAGAGGTGACCTGTAGTACCATGACCCTGCGGTTGTTTTCTTTGTTCTTAGCTTCAGTCTCTGACATCTGAACCTCACTGAACCCTGGAGGAGTATCACATTTTACATTGATTACAGTTCCTCACTAATCTGCCATGCGTTATATTTGCTGCATGGAATATTTTTCAAAGGCTTTACTAGGAGTCAGCAAGGGTGCAGTGGGAAAAACTTACCGTGAGAATACTTGATGTGCATATACTATCTCATTTAAGTTACTATTCACAATAATGCTAAACGTAGATATTTAATCTTCATTCAACAGATAAGAAACTGAGACTCAGGAGATAGTTTAGTTGATTTTATAAGTGAGAGAGCCATGGTGTGAAATGAGGATGGCTGACTCTAAAGTTTATACCTTCTTACACACCCAGCATAATGTACAACACATTTTTATTTGTAGTTACCAAAAACTTGAGCTTCTAGGGGCACAGACTTTGTTTTAATTGTCTGTCGCCAGTGAATAATAGCATCTGGTACAGAGGAGCTACTCAGTAAGGGATGAATGAATAAGTTATTGAAATGCAAGTCATATTTTGTCAATCAAAAAGTATCATACAATGGTTAGCTATTAGCATTGTCTTTTTTTCTATTTTAAGCATTTTCTCAAATAATTCTCAACTCCACATCATACACATAGAGCCAGATAGACTGAGTTATTGATAATGTCCTCAGCTCCAAGTTTCTGATGAGGGAAGATGTGATGGAGGAAGTATCAGAAGGTGAAATTAATGACATGCCAGGAGATGACTATTAGAAGGCTAGGGTGTTCCAGGTTTTAAGAAACTTATGTGCAACGCCTCAACCTGTGACTAGTTTGATGAAAGTTTGATAAGGTTAGAAATTTGAATTTCTGTGTATTCATAGCTTTTTCCCACTATGCGAACTTGGACAAGCTACCTGAATTCTGTGACCTTCATCTTCATCATCTGGAAAGTGGATATGGTTGAGGTGTCATGAAAATTGGGGATAAAGTTTGTGAAACATTTTATATGAAACATGTACTCAGTTCACAGTAACTTTACTGTTCGTATTTTGTGTGGATGTGTTTGAACTTCTGGTTGATGTGTCTTAGCAAAATATTATGTTAATAGTTATTGAGAAAGCCTCTTACAGGATATGGACACATCATACCAAGTAGTGTGGAAGTCTGTTTGTGTACACACATGAGTTAGCAGAAAAGATATTGTAAAACCATTTTCTGATAATTGTCTCTGGGTCATTACTTGATACAAAGCAATTACTCTGAAGTCTCACTATAAAACAGCCCATTGGAACTGGGTGTAAGGAGGGGCTTGGACCCTGGCCAAAGTCATATGAAATGCTAAGAATATTAAAGAGACTCAGTTGTAATACTATTCCAATAAGAATGTCAGATATGAACTCTTAGAGGGATGATTATTTGTTGAATACCTAGTGTGTATTCGACACTGCATTGGGTACTTTATATGTGTTGTCTGATTTATTTATTTGAATACCCCTTTGGGGTTGGCTATTTTTAGCTCTTTTTTTTTCTGCCTGAGAAAACAGAAGCTCAGAGAGGAGAAGTAATTTGCCTCAGAATTTAAAAGTCTAGAGTCATAATTTGCATCTAAGAGAACTGCCATGGTTTTCTACTTGGTCCAACGATTTGACTTTCCTAGAATGCAGAAGAAACAAGAGAACGAACCTCAGTGCTGTGGATCTGCAAAACCAACATGGCAAAAGATCTACATATCTAAATCCTGCTTTTCTCTGTTTTTAGGTCAGGATCGCAGTGAAGCCACTTTGATAAAGAGGTTTAAAGGTGAAGGGGTCCGGTACAAGGCCAAACTGATCGGGATTGATGAGGTTTCTGCAGCCCGGGGAGACAAGTTATGTCAAGATTCCATGATGAAACTCAAGGTGCTGTGTAAACATTTTATTTTAAATAAAATAAGTTTAATAAGACTGAGAGAAAGAAATGATTACACAATTATTATGGTCAAAAAATTTTCTTTATTTACTTATTGGTACATTTCCAATTTTCTTTATTTACTTATTGGTACATTGGTACTGATCAGTCACTGCATATATTCTTTGGGAAGAGATTTCAGTCATTCAGCAAATGTTTATTGAGCACCTCCAATGTGGAGGTATTTTATTGGGCCCTATTTTATCATTTTTGAGCATCACATTTTATTCAATATTATCTTCATTGTGTAATGCCTGCAAAAATAAAAGTAAAATCATCACATTACATAGTCTCTCATATTTTATGAATTTTCACTATTTTATGTTTAAATAAATTTTATGTATTTTATCATATGATAAATATGGTAAAAGATGCTATGTTAAGATAAAAACTGATTTTGTTCATTCTTGTAATTTCTATTAATGTCTCTCAAATACTTTTAATTAGGGGAAAACATTTTTGAAAGTAATATTTAACTAGATATTTCTGACATTAAATGCTTTAAAGAAGCCTTTTTATTGAGACAGCTAAGAAAGAAATTGAAAAATTTTCACTTACAAAATAAGAAAATTGTGATATTAAATAATTATTTAAACCATACAAAAAAAGAAAATTAATTCTAGATTCTGGTCTCCATATAGCCTGTATTTCTTTTTTTTTTCTTTTTTTTCTTTTTTTAAGTTTGTCAGGGTAACATTGGTTAATACAATTATATAATTTTTAGGTGTACATTATAATTTGACATCTGCATATTCTATTGTGTGATTACCACCCAGAATCTAGTTTTTTTGTTGTTGTTGTTGTTTTTTAAGATGATCTAAAATACTGGGAAAAAAACCAAATGATTTAGCACGAAGATACAAAATGCCTTCTGTATTTAAAACATATAATTTAATTATTTTACTGATTATAGAATTTATAAGACGTTCATTTTAAAATTTTTTGAAAATGCAGAAAAGTGTGAGGAGGAGAGTTGAAATCATCTAGTGCTATCAAACAAAGAAAATCAGTGTCAACATTTTTAAAGTGTATAACAATCTCTTTGTATTTATATGTATATATAAAATATGAATTTTACACATGTAACATAATTGGAATTACTATTTATATAACTATGTCCTGTTTTTTCTCATCTAATAACATATTATGAGCATTTTTTTTTCATTACCTTCAAATAGTCACTGAGGATACAACTTGGTAGTGTAATTTTTTTTTAAAGTGAGAAAAAAACAAAGAAAGAAACAATAAGACTGGCGAAATGCCTAGAAGTATTAAATGTAACAATATCTTCAGAATACTCTCTACTTACCTTTTAATATTTGTTTAATAAACCACAGCTATTATTTTTATTTATACTTAACAGATTTTCTCAGCAGTTTAACATGTATGTCAGAGCTAAAAGTCCTTATAGTATAACTGTAGGAATCATCATTTAAAAACCCTTAATTTTCTAAAATGTGTATTTATTACTTTTTTAGCTGTCACATAAGCAAACTTTAGTTTAATAGTTATGTCTATTATAAGGTATACTTGAAAAAGGTATAAAAGACATCAAAATTCTGATTTTACAGATTATCACCTTGAAAGAGGTTAATGCGTTGTTTTTTTTTTAATAATTAAACAATGCTATGAGATTTTTATGACAGTCCAATAATGAGCCCTCTTCTTCTACCAAGTTCAAATTTGACTGACAAATAGATAAAGGAATCTGACAGGAAGGATTCTAAATTTTAGCTTCGTGACTGGTAAATGCTGGTCTAGAGGACATGATGTAGATACATGGCTACAGTGAGACAGGTTATTCCACTTGGTTTATGGGGGAGTTGGAGAACTGCAACCCTCCCTGTTCCCCTCACCCCCTCCCTGCCTGAGAGCAGAACCTTGACTTACATATGAAATCAGACCAGAATACAATGTCACTACTAACGGGCAGCTCACATAGAGAGAACCCAGAAGTTACATGTACTCAGCTTCTCTCCACACCCCAGTCAGATAGAGACATGCCTGTTCCTCATGGAGAACTTAGTCAAGGATGGGGATAAAGGCCAGGATCTTGATTCTTACCGAAGTCTTTCCTTACTGAGTTTGAGGCCAGGCAAGTGGCAAATATTAATTAAAAGGCTTCAAGAAAATCTCCAATGATTTGGTTCTCACCCAGAGAGCCACAAGTCTACTGAGGAGGAAGAGGAATTGGTGTATTTTTCTCAGCATCCTGGTAGATAGCCATTCAGCACTTGTCACAAAGTTAACTGCCTTCATGGAAGCGCCAAGGTCAGTGTGGATATGAGGCAGAGTTGGCCTGTGCTCCCTGAAGCTTATCCCTCAGAATTAATATTGGGCCCCACTAGCTGGACCAGACATGGCAATGACTGCCAACCTTGAACACACACACGCGTGTGTGTGTGTGTGTGTGTGTGTGTTACCTGCAGTGAAGTGCCCCATCTGTCACCCCTCATAACGATGAGGTTCCCAAAGCTCTGAGAGTTAGTTCTATAACACACTCTTGTCAGATGCCCTGAACTTGTTAAGGGGTTTCAGTTTCCAGACAGTTGTGTTTCATTAATTGCAAGTTGCCAAGAAGAATGTTGACATTTCAGCTCCCAGTGGTTTTTCTTCAGAAAACAGAAACATAAATGATCGATTCTTCACTTGGCCACCTGCCCAGGAAAGAGACAGAGAAGTACAAAATGCCTCTTAGCTTTGCAAAAAAGCCTACTTGTTCACATTAGGCCTGTGAGAAACAGCAACAACAAAAAAATCTGTTTTTCTTTGCTAGACTCTGTGAAGCTGCTGTCTTTCCCTGTTTTAGAGAGTTTTATCTTGGATTGTAGAGGTTTGAGAGGGGATTCATATCGTGAACGTGAGTGAGCCATTACCTGTCCACCAACAAAGCATCATCATGATAGTGTTTTAATTTAGAGTCAACTAAGTACTTTCACGTATGTTATCTCTTTTGATCTTGTGAGATAGATATTGGCCTCTTTGCTTTGTTAGTAAGAAATCTGAGATTCATAGAATTTAAAGGATTCGCCCCAAAACCTTCATTTAATCTGAATTTAAACCTAGATCTTTGGAAGCCCAGTGTTTAACAAGACATAGTTTGGGGCTTAATAATATATATTTTTTACCTACATTTAATTTATCTTGGTTCCTCAACTGGATTTTAAGCCCCAGTAAGCTACTACTTAATAGTCACATATCATTGACTTCCAAAGCAGTCAGTTTTCGCAGACAATGGGCAAAATCGTGGTGGTTCAAGCTGTGGGAGGGGATGAGATTTCCCAAAGACCATGACATGAGGTCTAATTACAGAGCCCTAAGTATGTCAGTCAGGGCCATGTAAGAAATAGACCCCACCTTGGCTGGGTCAGATGAGGACATTTGAGTAAAGGAATTACTTACAAAGGGTAGGCAAGGTTAGGGTAACAAAAAAGGGCTGATGAGTCCCTCAGAAACTGGACACAGTGGGAAGCTGTTAGCACCCTGGGAAGAAATGTATTTGCTAGAATCCGGGGAGAGAGGATGGAGGACGAAGTCTCCTCCCTCATCAAGCAAAAATATAGCTACTGCCAGAGATACAGAATAAGGACAGGAAGGAGGTGATATGAAATACCCTAACTTCTCTCTCCATCCATCCTCTGATCTCCTTCCTGTGCCTTGGAACCCAACTGGAAGCCAGAGGGCAGGAAGCTTAGAGGACCAGAGAATGCAGCCCACAAGCCCAGTCTTTGAGCATAAAGCGGGGCAGAGGAAGATATTTGTATTCCCCTTTAGAACCGGGGAAAGTAAAACTTAGGATGAGTTTTTATCCAAACATCTAACAGCAGAGAACTCATAGAGCTGAGATTAGAGACCAGATTTTATTCATAGAGCTTTCTGGAATAGCGTTCTAGATTCTCAGCTATTCATGCCCGAAGCCTGTTGTGTTTTCACACCTTCATTTACGTGTTCCATGGAGATCACAGTCATTCCGTCATGTGTATGCGCCATGTGCAGAGTCTTAGAGGGCTCTCACAGCAACCCCCGAGATGGACGGGACAGCCTGTTAATTCTGCCTGGCATCCCTGACCCCTTCTCTGTGTATAAATTCCTCCATCGAGATGCTTCCTATGTGTGACTCCCTTAAGAATGTCATTTCACACTGTGCCTAGCACACAGTGTTGCTTAATAATACCAATATCAGTACTGGTAATAATGGTAACCGTTAGTTACTGAGCTCTCCTTGCTTGCTACACACCGTGCAGAGTGCTGTATGTGCATAGATCGTTTAAACGTCCCAACGTTCTTATGAGATAAGAAGTGCCATTATTCTCATTTTAAAGTTCTTCACTACTGCGTCTGGGAGCTGGTGGCTCCACCTAGCTATTTTCAGAACATTTTGAGGTATCCGTAATATATTGTGTATCTTTTTTTTTTCATCTAACTTTCCCCAACATTGGGATTGAAAGATCACTGCTTAAAATCCCTTCGTGTCTTACAAATTCCTCGAGGTTTGGGGTGGTTACTTGACCCTCTGACCTGTGTTTCCTCATGCCTAAAATAAGGGAGCTAACTCTTACTTCTCAAGATCGTGGTATGGGCTAAATTATATGACATGTAAGAGAACCTCTACCATATAGTAGGTACCCAAGATAATGACTGACTCCCTAATTTCCAGGTTTCCAACAGTGACTTGCTAGGTCTGGGGGCTAATATTAGGCACAGAGTCCCCAAAGCACCTATGTCCACATCTTCTGACTCTCCAACCAGAGCTGTCTCCTGGACCTCCATTCTTCTACGTAACAGCAATGAATAAGCTTATGGGGAGACGAGACTCTGAGGCTATCTGGTGGCAGGGCCGCTTGGACTAAGATTTTATTTCCCCAAAGATAGAACCATGTAGATAGTCCTTCTCTTTTTCATTTGTCACATAAAACGATCATCAGCAGCCCCAAGCAGAAATGCTCCTGGAACATGGATGTTTGCTCTTTCCCTCCTTTTTTATGTACAGCCATATTCTACCAGGGAGTTCTTTGATAGTTATGTGGAACCAGGAGGAAAGAGGGTCATTATCTAGTCAGCACTACTGTGTGCCAGGAATTATTGCTATTTGATGTCTCAGTAATTCTGGAACTAGGGACCATTAGGACTGTTTTGGAGATAGACGTTGAAGCTACTCTTACTGACCAAAGGTGCGACCCTCTCCTCACCATGTCCTGTGATGTCCTTAACTAGGACAGGATTAAACAAGGAGGAGCTCCCCTCCCCTTTGACACAGTCCTTCAGATCTTTCCATTTACCATCAGGCTACTTCCTTTTCTCTCTTTCATGTATGTCTGGATACCTGAGGTTGAAGGTTAGGCTGAAGGAGGGGATAGACAGCATAAATTATTTTACTCCAAATCCAGCAAAGAACAGAGTTCAAAGTCAAGTTTTCCTAGGTTCGAAGTCTGGCTTATTTACTACCTGAGTGAGAAAAAGTCACTTCACTTTTTTTTATTGCCTGCTTTATTCTGGATTTTGTTCTCGACACTGGGCACATAGAATGAACAAAACGAAGTTCCAGGAAAAGTTGAGCTTTTGTTCTTTGGTCAAAGGCAGACAGTCAACAAATGAATACATGTCAGATGTTGTAAATGCCATGAGGAAAAGAGGCATAGGGAGAAATAATGAGATGCAGTTTGGAGTATAGAGTCAAGGGATCAGAGATAGTGTTTCTGACAGGGTGGCATTGAACAGAAATAGTATTTCTCTGGAACTGCATAGATATATTTTGACCTTTCCCCTGCGTCCTTAAAATCATCCCTCAGTGAATTTGTGGGAAAGCAAGCAACACATGGAGGAATCTAGGGACCTCTGAATAGGATGGAGACAGAGGACTTAGCTTTGGGGAGTGAGTCACTCCCTTTAACTATTTAGAGGACAGTCACTGGAGGGAGGGACCTTGTATCAATGTGTAGCAGTCCTGAGAGGCTGAAAGAAGAACACTAGGTGTGGTTACAGAAGAGAGATGCTAAGAAGACACAACGTAGAGGAATAATATCTTCTCCCTGCACCAAATGTCTGGAAAGCTGAGTTGCAGTCTTAACTTTTTAAGCAACTCTCTGCGCCATCTTGGGACTGTCCACCTAACTTTGTAGGCATCGTTTTCTCATCTGTTAGTTGAGAAATTTGAACTGGTTAGTTTTAAGGTTTGTTCCAGCTCTAACATTCTGTATGTCTGTGAGTGTGTAAGAGGCACTTAAGAATGTGTAGATGACTCGTGAGGGAGTAGATTTCCTGCTTGTAGGTACCCATAGAAGAGCACAAACTTTAAGGGACAGTCATTCAGTCACCAGAAGTTAATTTTTATTACTTCCCTACAGTGTACCAGACATTGTACTAGGTACTTTAAATAAAATTTTATTTAATTCTTTCAACCATGTAAGAAAAGTATTTACACTTGAGGAAGTGGAATTGAGAGTTAAGTGATTTGTCCAAGATTACAGAGAGCTAGGAGTATGATCCAGATATTCTGATTCCACAGAGTATTTCCAATACCCAAAGTGAGGATAATCGAACAACCTCAAGACAATGCCCCTATCTGTGCCTTCTGGTCATATCTGTGCTCTCTAACACCAGTCATTCTCAGAGACTGAGGTTGAGCATGTGATATTCTGAGAATAGCACAAACGACTTTTATCAGTATTATTTTACTGTAACTTATACTAACCCTAAAAGCTCAGAATCGTAACTGCTGAGAGTTGGGCTGAATCTTGCCCTCTCCAGAAGCTAATAGTGATGAAGGGATTGGAAGCCTCGAAACACCTAATGCAGTGTCAGCAGCAGCCCTTGAGTGTAAATCCCTTGACATGTCCTTACTCTGAGTTGTAGCCTGGTATAAAACCCATGCTTACCTGTAATTGGTCACCACAGGGGCTAATTGAAAAAGTAAGTATCTTTACTTTTGACTTGTATCATATCAACTTTGGAGTACTCTGGATAGTAAGTACATTCATGTAACAATAATTTACTGAGTATCAATTGTCCTCCAGGAACTGTCCTGGACACTAGGGAAAGAACAGTGAGCGGAGTAACGTCCATACCTTTTGTGACCTTGACCTTCTAATGGGCTCATACACATATCTTCAATTTATAAAAAGTTTGAGAAAGTGGGGAAACAGATGTATTGGTAAATGGAATCCATTTGGTAGGTGCTTTCCTTGAAAGCACAAATGACTTTTATAGAATGATAGGGAAAAGGGTAAAGGAAAATGCAAAATGTCTGTGGGTAGAAATTACAAACCATAGGGATAAACTGTGATCATCGTATTTTTTGAAACAAAAATTGAGACATGCAGTCTGGTAATAGTTTTTCTTTTCTTTTTAATCTCTAAATTGACTCATATGAAAGCTTTTTCCAGGAGCATAAAAATAAAATCCTATTTGGGGATATATTTCATGACTTGACTTTATTTAAAAGATTAAAACCATATCCAATATAAAACCCAGCAAAGATATTAATAAGAGGACCATATTGTGTTTATCTTGGGATCTCAAATTCTCAACTGAGTATCTAGGTACAAAGTAGGAGTTCTATAAATCTTGGTTAGTCCAATGAATCAGTGTTTAGATATCTATTTATACGTTATAACAGCTTAGGATAAGCATTCCCCTAAAACATCAAAAAGATGTAAGCACATTAGGTAGGGAAGCCTGGAAGGAGCAAAGAGAAAGGAGTGTGCATGATTGGTGGTATCGGTTGATGGTATCTGACATGCTTTTGGGACCAGAGGGAATTTTCAAATGAAAATGCTAAAGTAAAAACCATGTCTTCTTTCAACAGGGTATTGTTGCTGGCGCTCGTTCCAGAGGAGAACACAAACAGAAAATCTTTTTAACCATCTCCTTTGGAGGAATCAAAATCTTTGATGAGAAGACAGGGGTAAGTTAAAAAATCACATGGCATTGTGAAATTGAATCCATTGACAGATGTGCCCTTAAAAGCCTCTACTCGCTGGGCAGGAATATCAAACAAGCATAAAAACACATAAAGCAACTGACAAACTTAATCAACTGTGATCATCCATCAAAGGGAGGCTCTTTCCTGACTTGGCCACAGTGTGGCTGCACCGTGTTTCTTATAGTGTAATGTGATAATAGTGTCACACAGTCCTGGTAATCTAATGGGAGATTGATGAGCTTTGAAGAGCAGTGGGTAATGTGACAGTTTAAGTTAAATTTCTTCATGTGTTGGCAACTCTAATGACATGCATCCTAGAGGGAGACACATGGCGGTCTTTTGACTTAGTCAAAGCATCCAGACTCTCTTGAGTTTAACCTATGGAACCTTGTAGTACCTATAATCAAAAAGAATAAATGGAGTTTTCAATCTTTAAAAAAAGAAATCTCTCACTGCATGACCAGGAAATGTGAGGGCTGATGTTTGTTGAACAAACCAAAGAAGTGGTTTGTGTTTTCATCAACCTCCCAGAGGCAGTTAGCTCAGATTTATCTCCAGGGCTTAACTGACATTGTCAGTCCTTTTCATTGACAGTAAGAGAAAAACAGGAAAATATTCTATGATCTGTTTTGTCGAAAGGGCAGGTGTCAAATGGACATGTTTTTCCTTTTATTCATTTATTCACCTCCACATGCGAAGGTGCGGGCTTTGAACTTCACAAGATAATTTATCAAGCATTGTATAAACAATACTAGCCAAGTTAAGTAAGCTTAGTCATTTGCATTATTATTTCTTCCTCTTTTTTCTGACTCATTAGGATAAGATATGGGTAGTATGATGATTATTTTAACAGTAAAAATGGGTTTTCTTGAAAAAAGTTACTCCTGAATAATTAGTAATAGGACAGATATTTGTACACCTATGTTCACAGCGGCATTATTCACAATAGCCAAAAGGTAGTAGCAACCCAAGCATCTTTTGATGGATGAATGGATAAACCAAATGTGTTATGTACACACAGTGAAATATATTCAGCAATAAAAAGGGGAGAGGTTCTGAAACATGATATGACATGGATGAACCTTGAAGACATTATTCAAAGTGAAATAAGCCAATCACAAAAAGATAAACTGTAGAATTCCATATATAGAGGAGTCAGATTCAAAGAGACAGACAATAGAATGGTTGTTAAGGGAGGAGGTGATGAAGAGATAGTGTTTAATGTGTACAGAGTTTAAGTTTGGGAAGAAGAAGACAGTGCTGATGATGGATAACTATGATGGTTGTACAACATGAATGTACTTTATGCCACTGAACTGTATGCTTAAAAATGGTTAAGGTGGTAAATTTTATGTATATTTTCCCACAATAAAAATAATTGGTAATAATAACTTCCATTTATTGAGTACCTACTATATACTAGGTACTTATTAGTCACTTTACATACATTATTCAGTTTTATCCTCACAACAATCCTGTAAGATAATAGTAACTACTTCATCAAGCACATAATATATATTGGCATTGTTATATGCCCTTTATATGCACCAACCCATTTAATCCCCATAGCAACCATAGAAAGTAAGCAGTATTATTACCTTCATTTTATACTTGAAGATATCGAGGAGAGGAAAGTATACATAACTTGGCGAAAGTAAGTGGTGGTGGATACAGGATTAGAACCCAGGTAGCCTAGTTTTTCATTCATTTAACTGTAATGCCTGTTATCTCAGGATAAGTGACTTTCCCAAGTTTACCCAGCATGTAGGAGGCAGAACTGAGATTTAGCCTCCAGTTGGCCTGAGTCAAAAATCAATGCAGTCGACCTCTGTGTTATAGAAGTAGGTGGGCCTACCTGGGAGTGCCTTGATAGAAGGGAGCTTAGAATGAGGGCACAAACATCAATAGCAAAGAAACTTGAATGCAGCAAGAATAAGAGCCTAATGGAAGCCTCTCTTGCTTTAATGAAAGTATGATTTCCCCTTTCCTGGGCAGACTATTGTTTGGAGACCTGTGCTCAGTTTTGAACCTCACGTTGTAAGAGGGAGATAGGCAAATCTCTTTAAAGAATATCCTGATAAAGTAGACCCGGGCAGCTAAGAGACTAGAAGCTATGCTGAGCCAATACTTCTCAATACAGATGTGGCTTCATGGGATACTGGGTAACACACAGGAAGCAGAGAGTTCTGGGCTTGTGGAAACTTGGAGGATTTCAATTCATTAGCATCTGTTATGGGAAGGAGCCAGGTAATGTGGATCAAACCTAACTGAGAGATACTTTCACAATGATTTATATGCCCCAATCTTATATCGCCATCTTTAGTCTTCTCCCCATCCCACGCCTGCCCATCGCCATGACAACTAGCAACCAAAGGGACAGGAGCGAGGCCGAGTATCAGATGCTTTATCTCGTTCGGGAGCATGTTTTTGGGCTTTGCTGTTCCATTATGTATCCTACCATCAAATAGGCTATGCCCAGATAATTAAAGTCCTAATCACCAAATTTTAACTAATGAGGAGTAGTAGTTTATATTCGTTACCTTTATCTAAATTCTCACTCAAGGGTAGCTGAGCTGGCCCCAAAGAAAGATACCACCGAACCTTATAACACTATTTTTTATTTTTTAGCTGTACATATAACGATAAAATCATTATTTCAGCCCAAAGCCGTTTGGCTTTGTAGAAAAAGTGTCAGATCGCTAGTGGAGAAGCAGGATGAAGGCAAAGTTAAATGCTTCCTGTCTGGCTTAGTCTACTCTGGTTCTGTTTGATTAATGTTAGGCCTCTGTAGCACCAGCTTCTGAAACTTTACCTTGTTACTAAGCCTGAACACTAGCATGGGGAAAGCTGGTGGAGAAGACTAAACATTTTTAAGCCTGAAGTAGAGACAGTAGGGGGCACCCCATACGAATGATGTTCATCTCTCCAAAGAGTTGTGTAGTAGAAGAAGGTGCTGACTTGCTCTGTGTGACTCAAGGAATAGAACCAAGACCCGTTAACAGTTTCTAGGAAGCATTTTCAGTTTATGAGTAAGAAGAACTTTCCACCATCAGAGCTATTCAGCAGTTAGGTGGACCATTTTCTGTGTGAGTTCACCATGGCTGGGAGTATTCAAGCAACAACCATATGATAAGGAAATCATGGAAGGGAGTCAAGTAGAAAAAAGGTGTTAAAGTCACAACTAAGGTGGTTACTGAGATTAGTTTTAAGATTCTATGTCTCCCTTAAAGTCAACCCTATTGATAAGATTTATCTTCTGTTAAATGGAAAATTTTCATTGGAGATTATCAGCAGGAACAGTTTACTAAACCTTTGTCATTACCCAGCAGGGGACTGACTGAATTCTGCAGAACAAGAGTGTAAGTTAAGTTTTTTGTCCCATCAAATGGAAAACTGGATATTTGTCATTTGGAATGACCTATTTTAGTTGTTTATCATATCTAAAGTATTTCTGCTCAAGCTTGACTGCAGTTGTTTTTTTTTAACCAAGAAAAGAAACATTTGTAAAGTGTGACAATAGCTAGAATTTTAAAATCCAAAGCTGTCAAAAATGTTTTGATCCCAATTAAAGAGACCCTTTGCAGCAATTTACACCTTGTCTTGAATTTCAAAGGGTTCTTGATCCCGATCCTTATAGGAGTAAATTTTGTTTTATTCTTAGCATGTTGCAGGGAATAAAATAATATTGAAAGCTGTTCATATTTTCAAATACCTGGGTATTGGTGATATGTCAAGGAAATCAGTGAGAAGGCAGAAAATGTCATATATAAACTCATTGTTATTAGTAATAGAAGGAGCAAATTAGGAGTAGAAATGTTTTTATATCAATATGGTACTAGGTCCTCAAATCACCAGTAGATACCAAGGCAGAAGTGATGTCTTCTTCATTTTGCAGATGAGGAGACAAGTTCTGAGAGTGTCCCCGAATTGGCTGTAGACTCAGAACAGACCTGCCAACTCCAAATCCTGTGTCTTTCCAGGGAAGCTCATTGACCCTCTTCTCTCTCCATTTATTGTTTGTTTGTTTGTTTTTAATATAATTATTATAGTTTTATTTCATAAAGTTATTATAATTTTATGCCATAAAAAGCATAAATATTACAGGACCCTAAATTGTTCTTCAGAATAGAGGGCAGTATTCAGATGATGCAACATCTCATTGCCACAATCGTATGTGAATTTTGCCTGTACATTTGGTTTAGTCATCACTGATTTGGCCATACTATATGTACCATTCTAAGTGCATTACAGCAATTCTATGAAATGGATGCTATTATTATCACTATTTTACAGAGGAGAAAACTGAGATCCAAATAATTTAAGTCATACAGCTAATAAGAGGCAAAGCTGAGATTCAATCCCAGGTAGTCTGTTCTAGAATCCTTGATGCTGGTAAGATATTACTAATAATAACATACCTGTCTTAGTCTGTTTGGGCTGTTATAGCAAAAATATGATAAACTAGGTGGCTTAGAAAAAAACATACATTTATTTCTCATAGTTCTGAAGGCTGGGAAGTCCAAGATCATGGCCACAGCAGATTTGGTGTCTTATGACAACTCACTTCCTCATAGACAGTGCCTTTTTTGCTGTGTCCTCATGTAGTGGCAAGGCCAAAGATGATTTCTAGGGCTTCTTTTATGAGGACATTAATCCCGTTCATGAGGGCACCACCCTCATGACCTAATCACCTCCCAAAGATCCCACCATGTTAAGGGTTAAAATTTCAACTTATAATGGGAGTGAGTGGGGGGAGGAGGCATAAACATTCAGACCATAGCAATAACTAATTTTATAAATGATTTACTTTTATATATATATTAGAAAAGGTTCAATATGATCTCTGTTTTACTTTCACCATTATTCACTTTCATTCTGCTGAGTTTCCCGAGTGAAGATAAAGGGCGTAGAGTTATAACTGGGACTGTTTTTTGGCAATAGAATTGGTACATGGTTAGGCAGCAGCATACTGAATGCCTATTCTCTGCCATGCTATGCTCTGTTTTATGAGTAATCGAAGATGTATAATATGTGGTCCTTGCCCCAGAAGTGTTCACAGTCCAGTGGTGAAACCAGACTCACAAAGTGAACTGACAGCTGCTAAGACACAGACGTGAATGGAGTAATCACTACTGAGGGCATGTAGACCCAGCTTTGCCTAGAATATTCAGGAAGGTCTTCACAAAAAAGGGCAAACTTATTTGACAGTGGAGGAGTGAGTTAGAGAGGACCAGATAAGCAAGTCACAGGGGAGAAAACCGTATTTCTAAATGCACAAATATCTAAAAGTGAAAGATATGTGTGCTCATTCATTCTTCCCTTCAGGAAGTATTCACTGAGCATCTCTATAAGCACACAGATGAACAGGCTGTATCTTTTTGTTCATCACCGTTATCTATCTAGTTAACTCAGCGAGTCCCACGTAGTAGGTGCTCAGTGATAACTGCACAAAAAATAAATGGATTTAGTGATTGAAAATTGGCAAATGTACACAGAATATGCAAGACATAGGAGGGGAGAGGTGGAGAGTGGTCCAAGATTGAATATTGCCCATCATAATAGAGAGGTAATGGTGTTTTAAATGAAATGGCTGCACTTAAATTTCAGGGCTGATTTAAAAATTTATTCTTCAGTGAAAACCAGATGTCACCTTATCTGTGTCTCATCAAAAACAGGACTGTTCTTTCTTTGGTTGTAATTGGATGTTTTGAGTGGGGTCTGGGGAGGGCAGCCAAGGAAGAGGAAAGGAAACTGGTGCTAGGGAGGGAGGCAGGGGGTAAAACAAAGGGACTCTAGAGCAGGATGCTGGGACCTGGGGGTCTGTGGGCTGTCCCTGTCATCCTGGGAGCTTTGAAACAGCACATAAGACTCTCACAAGACAAGAGATAGGGGTGCATACAGCTTTTCAAATTAGCATTTTAGATTTCTTCAGATAAATAACCAGAAGTGGAATTGCTGGGTTGCATGGCAGCTCTGTTTTTAATTTTTTGAGGTAGCTCCATACTGTTTTCCATAGCAGATGCACTAATTTACAACCTTACCTACAGTGCTCGAGGGTTTTTTCTCCACATACTCTCCAGCGTTTGTTCTTTGTCAATTTTTTGATTTGTATTTCCTTGATAATTAGTGATGTTGAGCATCTTTTCGTATGTCTGTTGGCCATCTGTATGTCCTCTTTGGGGGAATGTCTATATTCTCTGCTCATTTTTTTAGTAAGGTTATTTGTTTTTCAGTGTTAAGTTGTATGAGTTTCTAATGTTTTTTTTTGGATATTAACAAATTATTGAATTTATCATTTGCAAATATCTTCTCCCATTCAGTAGGCTGTCATTTCATTTTCTTGGTGATTTCCTTCACTGAGCAAAAAATTTTTAGTTCGATGTAGTCTTGTTTGTTTATTTTTTCTTTTGTTGTCCATGCCCAAGGATATATATCCAAAAAAATATTGCTAAGACTGATGTCAAAAATTTTACTGCCTATATTTTCTTCTAGAACTTTTATGGTTTCAGGTCTTATTTTAAGTTTTTAATCCATTTTGAGTTAATTTTTGTATATAGTGTAAAAAAGTGGTCCAATTTCATTTCTTTGCAAGTATTTGTCCAGTTTTCCCAGCACTTATTGAAGAGACTGTATTTACCCCATTATATTCTTCCCTCCATTGTTGTAGATTAATGACCATATAAGTGAAGATTAATTGCTGCACTCTCTATATATTCCATTGATCTGTATATCTCATTTTATGCCAGTGCCATACTGTTTTGATCATTATAGCTTTATGGTATAGTTTGGAATTGGAGAACGTGATACCCCCCACTTTGTTCTTTCTCAAGGTTTCTTTGGCTATTTGGGGTTTTTTTGTGGTTCCATATAAAAGATTATCCTATAAATGTGACTGTATGGTTTATGGCAGGCTTTCGTGGATCCTGTCTTATTTAACAGCCAAAAATTATTTGAGGTTTTTATTAACTTCGTTATACAGATGAGTCAGTTAAGGTACAAGTAGGGTAAGTGATTTGCTCATAGATTAGTACATGTAGCAGGAACTGAATTCAAATTCATATTTGATAACTCCTAAGCTTGTTTACCTTTTTTTACACCAGAGATTCTTCACTTGATAGTTTCTGTCCCCGTAATGGGTGTATTGGAAATTTATGTAGGCAATTTTGGTGGTTACAATTTTGGGGGAAAGGGTGATAGTGCTGGAATTTTTTAGGAGATAGAGATGCTAAATATTCTGCAGTGTACAGGCCAGTGACACACAACAAAAAAGTATCCCGTACTATGTAACTCAAATGCCTTACCACATATTGATGTAGATGAAAAACCTGTTTATAATTACCTGAATCAAAAACATAACTCTATTTTACCTACTTTACATATAAGTAAAGTATTTTTGTACCATATCTATAATACTATATTTTCTAGAAATGCAACTAAACTGAGAGAAAGATGTACTGTTTTATTGGAACCTCATTAAGAGCTGTTCTTCATTGTGGAAAACCATACCACTGTGATACTCTTCATACTTGAGTTACCAACACAGCACTGCTGTATCATTTTCATGTGTAGCTATTATGTTTACCATAACTCATCTTATTTGGCTCTTCTTTACCAATGTCAAATATAAAGAAAAGAGTTCAAAATTGAGCTGAATGCTCTCTTAAGCCCAAATATTTATTATAAGAAAGTGCAAACATAAGACCATCATTATGTTCTTTTATTGTAGTTGTAACAGGATTTGTAAATAGAAATTCACATCTTTTTTATCAGAAATCAAATTCTTTTATTCCTCCTTTATGTATAATTAGGATATTTTGATTTATTCAAACGATGTGTATAGGTAGATTACATAATCATTTCCAGACAATAAAGGAAGAATTATAAAATATTTGTTATAACAAAGAGGTATTGGATCAAAGAAAGTGAAGAACCTCTGTCTACACCATGCTATCATTTTGATTGCTTAATTCACTTCATTCATTCATTCATTCATTCATTCATTCCAGCAATGCTTATTGAGTGAAAGGAATATTCTCCTTAGTATATAGGGATGAACAAACCTGAAATCTTTCCTTTGAGAAACTTATAGGAGATAAGACACATATAAATAACTAAAATTCAAAGCAAGAATAATGAATATAATAAGAGAAAGATATAAAATTATCATGAGAGTTCAAAAGAAAACATAATTTTTTCCTTCTAAAAAACTACAGACTGATTAAAGAAGAAAGGGTATAACTTTGAAAAATGGACAGGGTTTAAAGTTGGAGATATAAGAGAGCCAGTATTCAGGCAAAAAGAATCACGAGGAGTGTGAACTAAATCTGTGCAGTGGGAAAGTCATGAAGGAGGGCAGTCATGGACAAGAGTGAGAGGTCTGTTGTTCCATGTAGAAAGATGTGTGATTATTAACAGTGAAAGATAAAACTGAGAAGGTAGGTAGGGGCCAGGCTGAAAAGCCTGAAATATCAGACCAAGAATTTTTGATTGATCATGTTTGTTACATCCTCAGTTATTTTTCAATGTATTCTGTGGCCCTAAATCTGCACTAGATATACAGAGAGATAGGTACTGTGACTCTAAGGCCACCTTTAGCTTTTAAGATGCCTTTGTGCAAATCAGGAAAAGGTTCCTTCCTTATGACTCATTACCATTTGCTGGGAAACTGTTGCAATAATGATACACGTTTTTGATGACTATGCTATGACTAGTTCTCCTTAGAGCTATACAGTGCACAACTAGCCCAGCTGTATGTAGCAGATCTGGGAGTATCATCAATGGATGAGCGTAATGCTGGTGGTACTGTCTTGCTATTTCCTACACAACCATTCATTGCCCAGCTTTCATGATTTACTCATGGTGACTCCTCCACTCTGTATGCTCTTTGCCCTTTTTACCCAGTTAACATGTCCTCATTTCTTAGGGTTCAGTAATGTCAACAATGATAACAATGGCAACACAGCCCAATGATTGTCATTTATCAAGCCCTTACTCTGGGTCAGGTGTTCTATTAAACTAAGTGCTTATATACTTCATCCTCTGAGCAGGAATCATATCGGGTCTGTCTGAATCCATAGCCCACACTCCTCGCTAGTATTGTGCTGGCACCAGATAGTGGACGTCGTGGAAGGATCTTGGATTCAAGATCCAGAATGCCTTGGATCTACCTCTGACCAGCTGTGTGGTTATAAAGCGGTTTTCCTTAATGACTTTGTGCCTCTTTTACTCATCTGTAAGATGGGGATAACGAAAGTACCCATGTTTAAGGTTAATCCAAGATTAAATGAGGATTTAATTTAATTCCTTAAGACTCAGAATAGTGTCTGATATAATAAAAAGCTCTAGGTGTTAAATAATATTATATTAGCTATGTTGTCCCCTCTCTAGTATAGACTTTCTCAGCAGAATTAAGAAATCCTTCTATAATGCTTCTAAAGCATCCTCTGCTGACCTTTATTACAGCACATGGTCAACTGTATCATAATGAGTTGACTCACACTCCCATCAGCCTACATGCTCCATGAAGTACCTTACTTCATCCATTGCTATATCTGTAGGGTATCGCATAGGCCCTGACATGTGACAGTGATATTAATTGGGCACAGAAGGAAGGAGGGAAGGCAGTCAGGGAGGGATGGAACAAAAGAGAAGGAAGAAAGGAACAAGGAAATAATAAGTCAACTTATAATGAAATGCTAATTGTCTGGGCCAGATATTGGACCCAAGATACTACATACCAAAGATGCTAATTTTGTCATACAGACAGTGAGTACAGAAAGAATAATGTACATGATTCAAAGTTACCCAGTCTTAGGACGTCAGAATGAAATGTCCCTTGGGCATCTAATAACACACTCATTTTAGAAAGGAAGAAACCTAGAACCCACAGAGAAGTGCTACCCAAGACCTCCCAGCAAATTATATGCAAAAACGCCGAGGCTTAAACATTACTCTCTAATGCTCACAAAACAAGAAGTAGAAAGTGTCCTCTTTCCTCCCTCTACTTCCTATTTTTCCTTCTTTTCTCTTTATCGCCTGTTCCCTCTATTCCATGTTATACTCTTTGTTCATTCTCTTCAATGTGTACTCTCCCACATGCCTGACAGCAGCCCCACATCCATTTTAATATCAAAGAGATTGAACATCTAAGGGGAAAAATTGGGTCTCTATGTTTAGTGTCTTGTTGGATGATATTGGATTTTAATTTATCACAATAAAAAATCGATTTATAGCTCAAAACCAACATATTTTCAGAAATTGGAACTGTCAGGAAGCTGCCTATATAAGATAATTTAGACAGAAGATAACTCATGACGGGGGAAAAAGGATGTTTGTATTAGCCTGGAAAGTGAGACCATGAATGTTCTCAAGCAGATTTGGTAAACTCAGAAATGTAATATCTTTCCCTTTATGAATTATTTTATTAATTTTGGTCTTTAAGGAGGTAAAGAGGTAATAATTTCTATGCTAGCTGCTTTCGTGTACTTAGTCTCACTTAATTCAATCCCCTAAGAACTCAACTAAGAAAGTATTATAATTCTGCTTAAATAGATGAGGAAATTGAGACCCAGAGAGGTTTAGGGACTTGCACGAGACCAAATATCCAACAAATTGCAGACCTGGGAACTGACCTCAGCATGCATAGAGGTTAGGCCTATGACTTTCCAGTTCCTGGCGGTGGTCTCTTTCCCCTTCAAGGGCATTGTTAGGGCCTCTGGCAAGCAAGTGACATTTATTTGCTCTCCAGGGGAAAAGTCCAACTGTCTTTATGGTGTCATCATGCAGACATCCTGTAATTGAAGGTTTATTAGTTACTCTCTGTGCTTCTGCATGGGTGTATGAGCCAGTGGTCTCAAAGTTGGAAATCCCAAATATGCAGCGTGACCTTAGATATTGCTCATCTGCTTGCTCTCTGGGACTTTTTCTTAAAAGCCCAGATAGTAAATGTGGTGGGCCATATGGCCTCTTGTAGCTATTTAATTTTGCCATTGTGGTGTGAAAGCCACCACCAGAGACAATATGTAAACAAACGAGTTTGGCTGAGTTCCAATAAAACTTTATTTGTAAAAACGAGTAGCTCACCCACTATCCGTAATTTGCTGGCTCGGTTCCAGATGATTATTAAGAAGTCTTCTAATTTTCACATTCTGATCCCATGATGAGCCCTGTGGGAGAACAAGATGAGCACCAGCTGGAGATCTCTGTTCTTCATCTCTGGGTCTTTGTTTACTGCTTTTTGGCGACTGACTTTTATAGAAGTACTTTTTATAAACCTCAAAGATAAGTATGTAGCTCTGAAGAATTGTGTTAGCTGTTGCTACCATTTGTTGAGCACTAATTGCCAGATACTATACTAAGTGCTTCACATATATTTTTGTCATTGAATTCTTGCAGTTTATCTATTAGTTATATATGACTATCCTCATTTTACAGATTAGGTGACTGAGACTCAGAGAAATTAGGTCACTTGACCAGGACTACTCTTACATCTTTACTCATTTATTCATTCAACAAATATTTATTGAGTACCAACCATGTGCCAAGGAATATTCTGAGGAATGTGCATGCATTGGTGAATAAAAAGAAGGTCCCTACCTTGTGCAGTTTGCATTCTGATGTGGAGAGACGTCGAAAAAACAAAGACATACATAACTAATATACTCTGTTAGGAGGTAACAAGTGCTATTAAAAAAGAGAAAAATGAAGCAAGGTCATGGCATTTCTCCGCTGTACTTTCTCTGTCCTTGCAAAAGGGCTGTGACATATGTGCATTGTAAATCACAAATATTAACGTGTTCTGGGAGCTTCTTGTAGTTTTGAGGGTCAACTGAGTAATGGGGAAAGACACTTCTGCAAATTCTCATCCAAATTCCAGAGGCCATTACACTTGATAAATCAGAGCTGTCCATTTGGGTGTCTCTGCTTTTATTTAGACGACAGATTCTTTACATGGGGTCTACTGTTTACTGTTTTTCTATCTCATGCATTTATTTTAAATTTTCATTTAGAACTCATTTCCCATGACTGTGCCTTGGTTATTTAATAGGTGATTCTGTTTTTACAAAGACACTCTTTACTGGAGCTGTTCATATCGAAATGGTGACACTGTAATTAGGTGTAGCACTGATATGATGGCTCTGTGTGCTTCTCTCAAGTACTTCCAGTGGCAGCCTGAGATGGAGCAGCATTAATGGTCCTGGGTACAATAAAGGAACGTGTGTCATAGAAAGCAAGAGATTGGGTCAAGGTGAGAGACCTTAAAATTCACCTCTCAGGGGAGAGAAGTCTGTCTGGAAAAACATACATGGTAGAACCTTTTCACACGCCCTCATTACTTGCCTAGATAACCAGTGTGATGAAAAGAGGTCTGGGTTTTCCATCAGGAGGCCTGGATTTGAATCGTCGCTCAGTTACAAAAAGTGCAGGTTGAGCTATAATCATAAAAACAACAATGACAATAATAGTGATGAAAATAATAATGTAAACACTATTGTCCCAGTTCTTATAAGCGCTTTATGTACATCTCATTTCATACGTTTTATAAATCACTGAACCTCTTAGTGGCTTAGTGTTCTCCTTCAGAATCTGAGAGCAGTAATTGACTAGCCAATCTTTACAACTGTCTTGCAAAATAGAGGTATTATCTCTTTTTTATACAAGATAACACTGAGGTTTAGAGAGGTGCAGTGAATTGCCAAGATATCTCAGTTAGTAAGTGATACCCTGTCCATCACATCATTTCATACCACAGGTCTGCTGACCAAAACTAGGAAACTAGTGTGTGAGTGTGTCTTAACATTGATTGCTAATGTTACCTGGAACTTCAGTGATTTCCTGGTTTCCTTTTTCATTATTTGTTCTTTAGTGTTGTAAGTAGGTAGGTAGGTAGGTAGGTAGGTAGAGATACATATACAGATATATATAATTCTAGTATTAACAGTGAGATAAATCTAATGCACTTACATTTTTATATATTACACTCATGTCACTACTTTCTTGCACCTTTTCCTGCTTTTCTGTAGACTAAGAGCATTCACATGCCCTGATTACTTGCAAATATGAAAGGTAGAGAGAATTTTAATAAAAAAAAACAAACGAAAATGCTAGACTGAGTAATTTGAAGGCAGGGTCCATGATCTGGTCATCCTTGAATCTCCCACCTTCTGATATGTGATAAGCTCCCAGTAGTTATTTGTGAATTGCACTGGATTCCTCATGGTAGACATCAAGCAGCCTTTGATTCACCTCCTTGCCTAGCTGTGTCCACTTAGAACTTTAGGTCATTGAGGGCGGCATCTAAATTCTGTCAACGGTTATCTCCCTGAGAAGGAAAATGTCAGCTCCATCCTGTATGCTGGTGGCCATGATACAACCCATGTTACTCCAGCCATATCTGTACTTCACAGGATTCCTTTAACTTCTAGATTAATAGAAGGTTGTATAAAATGGATTAAAGTTTGTATATATGTAGTAAATCTCACCTTCTGGTGTTGTTAATGATCTTAATGCATAGGTAACTCATTTTGCCCCATTTTCCTTTTTTACCCATTCATCTAACATGCCTTTATCTTTTTCCTCATCTCTTTTCTCCCTCTTTCATATGCATGTAGATATAGTCACCTTTTTTTCTATTGCCATATGTATTTTCCAAGGACATTATCAAGTACTTATCATGTTTAAGATCTAAAGTATAATCTGCTTTAAAAGAAGCGTAATATATTTTGCAAATTAAGGGGAAGGTAGGGCCTGAGGGGAAGGAAAGAAACTAACATTTATTCAGCACCTACTACGTGTCGAGCACTACTATACTAATATAAGTTCCTGGAGAACAGGAACTCATGCCTTACTCTACCTATTCTGTGCTGTGTCAGAGTGGGGATCTCCACACCCCGCCATACAAGAGCAGGAGTCCCTTCAGCTGTGTGATGACACCAACATCAGGTGCAGCGTGCAGCCATTTCAGCTGTAGGCAGCCCCTCTGCTATGGCTTCCGCCAGATATTTCTATTGGGATCACCTCAGCACTCACTCTTCCTCCAGCTGCCTCAGTCACATAGCTCGGGGATTTGCCTGCCAGAATGGATTTGACTTCTTAAACTACTTAGAAAATCAGGAGATTTCACATGTACAAGAAATTACCCAGGAAGCATGGCCTTGGTATTTAAATACGAAATGCCTGCACCTCCAGAGACTGGGGTCTGAATTTTTCATGATGTCTAAGAGATGTGCAGACTGTTTCAAAATTACATATTTAAAATTTTGAGAGTAAAGATTGTACTGTCAATTGTCTAAACTCAAGACAGTCATAACCTCACTTTCAAGGAGAAGGTACTTCATCTTCTGTATAAATGGGTCCGAGGAGAGTGTCTAGGCTCCGATACAGAGATGCATCATGTCCTGCCTCTGTGCAGTATGATATAATTACCCATGTGTGTAGATGCACATATTCTTTCATGTTTATTTCTTCACTGTAAAAGCTTGTGCTTATGTTTTTTCCTGCTTATCAGTAGCCTATGATACAACTACCCTAACGCTTAACAAAATTTTCTTCATCTGATACAATGATAAGAAGGATCTCTTATATTTGAGAATCACTTTGTAGCTTTGAAAATACTTTCACTTTTTTTCTTACAACTGATTTCACATTAATCTTACAAGATATGTATTACACATACAGTTTTACCGGTGACAGACCTGGAGCTCAGAGAGGTTAATTGCCAGTTCGAAGTCACACAGTGATGATTGACAGAGCCTAATCCATATTTATATTTGATGCTTTTCCATTTATAAAAGTAGCTTATTTTTATTAGAGAAAAATTACAAAATAGAAAAGTCATAAAGAAGAAATACAAATTACTTGAAACGTTGCCACTTAGACATGAATCCAGTCAATATTTTGGAGTATAAACTACCCGTCTTCTTTACACTACCATAACTTTTTTCAAAATTGAAATCGTATTGTACATGCTGCTTTGTAACACCCTTTTTAACTTGTTCACATCTTTTCTTTTATTAAATATTTTTCTGTTACATCATTTCAATCACTGTAAAGCATGCTAGCATATGAGTGAAACATAATAAACACCATATAGTTGTATACGGCCATGCCAGCCTGAACAAGCCCGATCCCATCTGATCTCGGAAGCTAAGCAGGGTCAGGCCTGGTTAGCACTTGGATGGGAGACCACCTAGGAATACCAGGTGATGTAGGCATTAAATAAATAAACAAACAAACAAACAAATAAATAAATGGGAGACTACCTAAGAATACCAGGTGCTGTAGGCATTAAATAAATAAATAAATAAATAAATAAATGGAGACTACCTAGGAATACCAGGTGCTGTAGGCATAAAATAAATAAATAGATAAAATAATAAATAAAAATAAACACCATATTGTTAGTATCTGCATCTTTGAGCATATCTTTATACTCATCTCTGATTATTTCCTTCATTTAAATTCCAGAATTAGTGAGTCAACATACCTGAATATTTTAAGGTTTTTGATATATTTTGTTTTTGGTCACATAATGTTCTAGAAAGTTTTACTGCCAGATGTAAAAATACTGTTTCACTATATAACTGTCAGCATGGAGTATTACCATTTCTTTTAAAAAATAAAATTTTTAATTTTTTGATATTTAACTTTATCTGTCTTAATTTCATTATCTGCTCATAATAGTCATTATAGGGCAGCAATATATTTACAGACTCTTTATGCTGATGAGACTAATTGTTCTTTGGCTTTGCCTACAGATCTGAATGATGCCAAAGGGCCTTGAGAATTGGCTGAAATTGGATTTCTCATAGAGTTTGATTTATTAGTTCTAAAGGTGTTACCTGTCTGAACCACCATTTTGCCCTCGGTCATACACTTTCTCTGGCCTGTGTTTAGGGCAACGTGATCAATTCCCTATATGTGCATAAATGTCACCAAGAGGCGAAAACTTGACACTCTTTATTATTACAATTTAAGATTTCTTATGTTTTACTTTAAAGCAGAATACAATTTATTTATACATTCATTCCTACATATAAAGCTCTACAATCTTGGAAAGGTCATTTCACCACTTTGACCCTAAATTTGGCCTTCTTCAGAAGTCTGTTGCAATAATTTAGGGGGATAGAATGCATGCTTAAGTTCTCTACAAATGAGTGCTTCTTGGTAAGGTACGTTATTTTTGTATAAGAGAAGAGTAAAATTAGCATTCAGTAAATGTTTATGAATAATAAACTCCTTTCATGTTCTTCATTCTAATAACTTTGTATAATTTATAGACAGCAGGTTTATTGAGCAAAGGAATGCAGCCTAAGTTCTGTCCATATTCAGAATTAGTGGGATCTGAAATAATGAAATTTTACTGTGGCCTCCTTCGTGTAGCTGCAGTACCCCTGTGGTGCTCATTGGTTTGGTTTTCTGCCCACAGCGCCTGTATTCCTGCCACTCAGATAAGACATTCTAGAGAACAGAATGTACCTTATACCTCTCAAGGCCATTCCTCTAGCTTCAGAGAACTTTATACACAAATCTGCCTTGGCTTTTATTTCTTTTTATGAAACTACATGAATATCATTGGGAAAGGTCAAGTTAACTATTCCGTAGAGTGTAAGATTTCATCCTTAAAAACTAGAGCCCCCATTAGTACCTGTATAAGTCACTTGTTTTTCTTTTCCTGAAACTCTCATCTGTAAAACTTAAATTCTGTCAGACATTTGCTGAGCACTGACTATGTACCAGGCACTGGGGTACGAAGAATAATCAGAGAAACCCCTTCCTCCACAAGACTCATGATCTGGCAGCTGAATAAACAACCAATTATGTGACAGTGTGATAAGCAAGATCATGGCATGATCGCCTCACTTCAAGTTCATACATGCGTACTTCTGTATTAATAACCTGGAAAGGAAAGCAAACAGAATCATTCTAATTAAACGAGCAGATGATATTTAATTGATTCATGCAGGGAACGTTGGTGAAATGGAGATGCAATAAAGAGATACGGTACAGAACACAGAATTACAGAACAGGGAAGCAAAAATCCTCTTAGCCTCACCTCCAGCTGACCCCCACAACCAAAGGGAACCACTGTCCGTTCAAAATAGGCCAGTCTTTCTTGGCCTTTGCTCATGAAGTGTTTTTGTTTTGTTTATTTCATTTTTCTATCTAGAACTTCTTCTCCTCCCCCTGCCCTGCCCACTCTCTCTTCACTCCTTTATATAGCTGATTCTAGTTTATCCTACAGGCCACTCTACTCAGGCACCATTTCCTTAAGATTTCTTCCCTAACCCACCAACCCAAGTTGGTTATCTCTTGTCTATACTTTCATACACTAGCCACTTCTGTTCTAATACTTATTAAAATGTGTTGTACAAAAGGTGGCAGCAACCCAAGTATTGATCAGTGGGTGAATGGGTAAATAAATGTGGTATATACATACAATGGATTATTATTCAGCCCTAAAGAGGAAGGAAATTTTGATACATGCAATAACATCGATGAACCTTGAAGACATTAGGCAAAGTAAAATAAGCCGGATACAAAAGGACAAATATTGTACGATTTCTCTTATATGAGGTTCCTAGAGTCGTCAAATTTATAGAGCCAGAGAGAGGAAGGATAGTTCCACAGACAACTGGTGGAGGGTGAGAAGAATGAAGAGCGTGTGTTTAATAGGTATAGAGCTTCAGTTGGGGAAGGTGAAAAAGATATGGAGATGGTTAGTAGTGATGGTTGCACAACAGTGTAAAGCTTCTAAATGCCGCTGAACAGTACCCTTAAAAATAGTTAAAATCGTAGTTTTTATGTTGTATATATTTTATCACAAAAACATATTATAATTGGGTATATCACGACAGTATAACAATACCTGATGCTCCTGTGAGAGCAGGGACCATGGGTTTTTACGTGAATACTCTCAGTGCTAAACACACAACTTGCACATAGTAGGTACTCACTTAAAAAAAAAGTCGAATAAATATAGAAGTTGTCTATTTTTACTGTATCTGACCAAGAATATATTCTGATTTTATAGATAAGGAAACTCAGACTCACAGAGGAGTGGTGACCTTACCGAAATCACACAGGTAGTAGATGTCCAAGTCAGGATGGAAGCCCAGATGCTGTCAACCCCCATCCAGAAACATCCTTCACGACGCCAGCCTTTATTTGCCTTCACTTTCTACGCAGTTAGATAGAACCAGAGAAGGTAGACACAGATAAATTACCTGAAATGCCGTGTTTTAAATTAAAAGTAATTTTAGAAGCTGAAAAGAGGGTGGACAAAGAAAGGGAGAAAACAAAGCTGCTATAAGACTTTCCCTGGGATACAGTCACTTTTCATTTGCCTTCAATTTTTTCCTAGCCTCTTGCCATGTAACCAAAAGAATTGCAATAGGGAGATTGATTGGGCGATCGGTTCTCTCCCGGGGGGCTGTAAGGGAATCCCAGTCTCTTAGGTAATTTAACCTAGAAGGGGGTTTTGCTATAGGAAACAGCCCACGTGGTTGGGAATGGACATGGTGATTTAATAGGCCTCTTCCTACCCTAATTGCTAATCTTCCTTGTGAGCACCCCCTTCTCGTGCTGCATTAAAGACTCCATTAATTTGTTTATATATAAATTCAAGCTACTTCAGTTCTGTCACACTTCTTAGAGGCTCCGCCGTTCAAGAGTCCCTGGCATGTACCACGCATTAGGATTTACCGATAAGAAAGATGCATTATACGTTTTATTACCTTGCGTATGGAGCACATGTGACAACTATAAAGTACATTCATGTATAGTATGAATAACTGTCAGGGTAATTGATAAAGCAGTCCGTAATAAAAGTAGCTAGAATGGCATTCCTAGATGCTAAGGTCTCTAAATGCTCAAGAGGAGGGGAGAAAGGCACTAAATAAATCCAGTCTTTCAGAAATTGCTGGCATTCAAGAAAAAAAATAGCCAACCAGAATCCTTAGGCCTGCATTTCACTTTCAAGTATAATTATTTTATGTAGCAATTCATATCTGCTGACACATTGGAATCAACTCAAATAAAAGAATGCCATAAATCTTGCATAGTTTGGATTAAGCACATGTTGGCACTGGAGGAAGTCTGGGAGGAGGCTGCCCTTGTGTGTAAATAGTTTAAGAGAATCAAGTGGCTGGAAAAGATGTTGATCCAGTCAAGCAAATGGTTCACCAGCAGCCATCTAGCCTGTTTGAAATATCCAAAGAAGTGAGAGTCTCAGTACTTTATTCGCGTAGGTGAATTGTAGCTGGCCATTATAATATTAATAACAATTGTAGCTGATGCTGTCACTCTTGGCCTTCTACTAAGTCCAGCTACCTAAATATACTAGCTTTTTATCCTCAAAACAATTCTATGTGGGAGGTATTACCAGCTGTATTATGTAGAGCACGTTATTTAACTTCTTTGTAACCTAGATTATTCATTTGGAAATGCAAATAATGATAACAATCCTCACGGGGTTGTTGAGAGGATTAAATTAAGTCATATATGTAAAGTGCCTAGGACAGTGCCTGACACACAGTAAGTACTCAGAACCATGAGCTGACACATCATTGCTACTTTAAAGATAATGAAACCAGTCACAGAGAGATTAAGAACCTTGCCCAAGGTGACTGATGGAAGATTTGAACTTGGGTCTTTTTAATTCCAAAGTCTAGATTCATTCTACCCTTGCTGCCTTTCTGCTGCATGGTCTCCATGTTAATGTCACACATTGGCCCTTGTTCTGACTTTTGAGCCTGGAAGGCGGGAGCATTGTCTTCCCTACATCCCTGTTAGTCTCGCAGTCTTTCCAAGACTGAGGGGGCACGGGGAGTGGCGGGCGGGGGATGGAGGGGGACTGGAGTAACCTTCCTTAGTAGAATCTTTCACCTGCAGCTGGGATCTGCTAGTGCCTTAGTACATGTTGTATGTTGTCCGAATGTGAATTAATGTGGCCCCTTCAGTCTGCCAGTCTTTTCTGCAGTATGATCTTCACTTTCCCCTCCATGAAAATGTGTACTTTGTTAGAGCAGCTTTACACTCTTACTAGAGAGTTTGATTGAATGACGACTAACCTTTGTTGACCTTGGCCATATCTGTATTTTTTCCCTCCTGCTGTTTTGTGGTTAGACTGGTTTTGTGAGCAGGAGAAAAGTTCTAAAGAAGGAGTCAGATCCAGGATACAAGCCACCCCTATATTCCTTTACCTATGTCCTTTGCAGTAAAAGATAAATGTAATTCTTCTTCTGACTATCCTGTGTTTCCTTGAAAGTCAGTTTCTCTAGTTGCGTCAAGCTGTATCCTCAATTCTGATGGCAGGTCCACCGAGCCAGCAGGGCTGTGGGTCACACAGTGACACACCAAGGCCATGCCAGGACTGGCCCATTATCCCCTTGTCCCCACATCACCTTGAAAATCATACCATCTTCGCAGGACTTTTATAACTAGGGCTGGAAGGGAAGTGGACTTCAACCTTTTAGAAAGATTTTCAGTGTGAAGGCACAAATAAAACAGCTTAGAAACAGAACCAGTGCTTGAAACCAATAAAGGATCCATGGGAAAATACAAATGCAATTCTAGTTCTGCTTGAGAGCTGTATTATCTTGGCAAGGTTATGTGAATGTTCCGGAACACAATTTCTTCATATGTAAATAATAATACACACCGTACTCCGGATTGAATTATACTATGCATGTCAGAAATGCCTTGAAAACTGCAAAATCTCCTGTAAAATGTTCATTGCTGCAAAAGTGGAAAGAGAGCGGTATAAAGAAGCAAAGTTAGAAGTTTGTGATGAGGCTCTACAACTGACCAGCTGTGTGATCTTGGGTACTTAACGTTTCTGAGCTTCATTTTCTTCATTTGTAAAATGGGCAAAATAATCTTAATACTCCATACCTGTTTCAAAGAGTGGTTGTCAGGCTCCATTATGATCTAAATGGAAGTGTTTGTTTAAAAATTGAACTCTAAAGTACTCTGCGGATATTAATCACTATTTATTATAGGGATGGCCCTTTTTGTCCTTGCAAGTCCAAAGGACACCTTCGTAAATGTAGTAAATTTTCCCATGGAGAAAGCCTTACTTTTTGCTGCAAGATTTCCAGCTTTCTCAGCCAAATGACTCTTCTCATACCATAGTTGGAGAGAGAATAGAGAGGAAACAGAAATCAAAGCTAAGAATTGAGTTTTTTTCAATGTAGGTATGAATTAGAAGAGCTGTGACTGTCTTTGTCTCCCATTTTGCTGTCTGCTGGACAATGCCCAGTCCTGGGGTGAAGTAACTAAGATCTCTATTCAAGATAAATGCTAGTTTTGCTTTGTACCGAAAGATATATGCCAGGATCTAAAAAGAATTCTCTCCATGGTGCTCCTGTTACTTTGGAGTAGTTACAGAGAGCTGTAAAAAGCCACCTAATTACTTCTCTCTGCTGTATATTTCAAAGATGGCAGATATCTTAGCAGGTTCAAGGTAAGTCTGGTATTAAGTCCGATATTAAAGCTGCTGAGCTATAATCTTTTTTCGCCTTTTTTTTCACTGGGTTATAATCTTGTAACCATCAATTCGGTGTTTGAGAGAGAATATTGGCCCCAAGAACCGTTTTCATCCTTAGGCTCCCTTTGTCCTTGTATGAGTGAGTGAGACACTGAGTTGCCCGCCGCCCCCCCCTTTGCCTCTGCTGGCATCACTTTGGCCTCTTGTAAAATGAGGGCAGTCATTGGAACAGCTCCAAAGAAGCATGTCATTCATGTATGCAGTATGACTGAAGGGCCCTACGAGGGTCCCATCCTGCCTTCTGAGCTAATCTGTGTACAAGTGCCCAGCATTCCAAGATGAGAACCATGTCCCTAAATGAGGTCCAAGCACAGTCTGCTGAGCCATGAAAACAGTAGTTACACATCCTTGACAGGTTCATGGTATATTAGGTCATGATGAGTGAAGGGAGATGGACTGGAATTCCCCCGTAACAGCTGAGCTGTGGAAGCAGGAACTGTTGTTTCCATGTCACCTTTTCCTACTGAACAACATTCCCCATGGCCAAATGAGGTTCCCTTATAAGCTTGCTAATCAGGCTCTTTGAAGCGAGGCTCCAATCTAACCTAGTTTCAACTCCCTTTCTTATAAGAACCCTATCCCCCTTGGGAAATAGACCATTCTTTCATCACTAAAAGCAAGACCAGATCTTCCACCAGTCAGATTCTGTTCACCTTTTAAGACACCAGCTCAGAGAAGGCTCCTAGCCCATGTGGCCTTTCCTCATCAGCCCACTGGAGGCCTCCCTTTGCTTCCTGAAGACCTAGAAGCCTCAGGTCTTCCTTTAAGAATTGTGCTGTCCAATGTAGTAGCCTCTAGCCACATGTGCCTATTTAGATTTAAACTTAAATTAGTTAAAATTTAATAAAATTCAAGAACTCAGTTCTTCAGTCACACCAGATACATTTCAAGTACTCAAAAGCCACGTGTGGCAAGTGGCTACCTATGAAAAAATGGAAAAAATATATATACATTGATATAACATATATATATATATATATATATATATATATATATATATATATATATATATATATATATATATATATTGATCTCTGTCCCTGGTTCCTGACAGAGAGCTCCTTAAACCTTTGGAATTTTCTAGGTGACGGGGTGTCTTTTGTGCTAATGGGGAGACTCTAGGTGGGCTCCTGGATAGCTTCAGAATAGGGATTGGTCACCAGAAAGATCAAGCCATAATTAGAAGCTTGGAACTCTCAGTACCCACTTCTTGAGACTGGAAGAGCAGCTGGAGATTGAGTTAATCAGCAATCATGCCTATGTGAGGAAACCTCCATAAAAATACCAAAAGTACAGGGTTCAGAGAGCTTCCGAGTTAGTGGATGTGTGGAGATTCAGGGAGAGTAGCTTGCTCACGGAGAGTATGGGAGCTCTGCACCCCCACCTTGACCTTTCATCTCTCCCACCTGGCTATTCCTGAGTTATATCCTTTTATAATAAACTAGTAATCTAGTTAGTGAACTGTTTATCTGAGTTCTGTGAGCTGCTCTAGCAAATTAACCAAACCTGAGGAGATGCTCATGGGAACCTCTGATTTATAGCCAGTCTGTCAGAAGAACAGGTAACAACCTAGACTTGAGATTGATATTGAAAGTCAGTGGGCAGTCTTATGGCACTGAGCTTTTAACCTATGAGATCCGATGCTATCTTTAAGTATATGCGCCAAAATTGAGTTAAAGTGTAGGACACCCGGCTGGTGTCACGCAGAATTGCTTGGTGTCGCGGGGGAAACCCACACATTAGATGTCAGAAGTGTTGGAATGTGCTAATAATGTGAGGGTAAAAGAAAAATCACAGGAAAAATGTTTTCTATACACTACTATATTGGTCAGTACAGATATAGAACATATCCTTCATCATAGAAAGTTCTGTCAAACAGGGCTGTTTTAGAGTATGTCTCACTGTGCCCTGTGATGAAAATGCCCACCTCTGACTGAGTACCTACTCTGTGCAAACCCCATGCTAAGTACTTTATAATCCCCCAAACATTTTTAAACTTAGGTATGATTTAATCTATGAGAAGCCTGAGGTGTTAACCCGTGCATGGCTAAACTGGGACTGGACCCTGGGTCTGATCTGTCTGCTCTGAAACTTACTCTTTAAACCACAATGTTCTGCTCTGACCCTTGATACCTATGTACTGCAGTAGATGTAGTTATCTCCTGTGTTAGTTCCTGTTCAGCATCTCCCATGAGCCAGTGAAATGAAGGCGAGCCGCGGAATGAGAGGGCTGGTGCTGGCCCTAGGGCGTGCTGATGGTCATGTTCACATCCATTTTGCACCCCTTCCTTTGGTAGGCACTGTGCTGACCATTCTCCATGCATTTATCACATTTAATTTTCCTAATAACCCCAGCATGTAGATACTTTTATTACCACTACTCTATAGATGAAAAAAAATTGCAAGTTAAAAAATTAAGCAACATGGTGGTCGGTAAATGGCAGAGTCTGAAATGAAACGCAGATGGTCTGGACTCAGAAGCCTCCATCATGTCCACTGAGTCTAGCTGCTTTGACTCACCTCAGTCTGATTTTAGTCTCACTGCCAAAGGTTCCCAGCCTCTTCTCAAATCTGGAGGACCTCAGTGTATCTTCTGCTTGCTTTGGGAGAATAAACAAAGCAAAATGTCTGAGTGGAGTGGATGCGTCTGAGTACAGGAGCTTATCTAGTCCCTGGAGAACTGGCCCTGGGTAAAGGCTCACCTCCCTCCGCTACTGAAGTGCTAATCGATGAAGCAAATACACCTGATTGATTTCTTGTCAGAGCCCCATTTCACAACAATGAGCAACATCTTCTGTAATTTGAAAACTGATTATAGACTGGCAATCCTGGTTTGAGATATACACACACACACACACACACACACACACACATACATACATGCATACATGCATACACACTCATATATATGTATATATGAATGGAATTTCTCTTTAGGAGAGAGAGCAAAAGCTTTTCTGGTTGATTCTGATACATTTCCAAGGAGGTTTCTTTGCCAGTCTCCTTTTTAGTTAATGTAGTAAATTACAGTAACTGAACTTGAAGATATAGCAGAGGAGGAAAAACAGTACCATCTGCATTCCATTTCCATTCATTAAGAACTGCGCTTAATAAAAAAGATAACCTTCATAAACAGTGTTTATTCCATGTTCTAAATACCTGTGGTGGTCTGTTAACAAATAAATTGTATAAAGTTGGTATATCTGAAATCCCAATGCAAAATGGCTGGGAGGATAGATGAGAACATAGTGAGTGTTCCCCAGCTCTACATTCATATTTTGGTCAGGGAGGGGAATTTAAACAAGGATCACCAAGGCAGGGAGACCAGGTCAGTTTCCATAGAAACTACTTCTTACAGTGACTCTAAGGTATCACCAAAAGCAGCAGGAAAGTGTTGCCGCCTCAAGTTGAATTCCACTCTGAATTCTTTACCATCCTCCTCACATACTCAGGACTAGGAACATTTATGAGAAAGAGCATGTGCTTTGGGAAGAGAGAGGTTTGAATTTGAGTCTGGGCTACATATACCTAATAGTGAAGAGAACAGGCTCTAAAATCAATCTGGATGGGATCCAGAGCCAGAGTCAGCAAACTACCATGGCCTGTAGGCTAAGTCCAGCCCACCGCCTATTTTTGTCCAGCCACAAGCTAAAAATAGCATTTACATTTTTTAATAGTTGAAAGAAATCAGAAGAATAACATTTCATAATATGTCAAAAGTATATGAAATTTAAATTCCATTGTCCATAAATAAAAGTTCTTTGCAACACAGTCATGCTTATGGGTTGGCATATCATCTGTGTGCTTTCACACAATGGCAGAGTTGAGTAGTTGCAGCAAAGACAGTGTGGCTTGCAAAGCCAGACATTTACAGTCTAGCTTTTTAGAGAAAACGTTTGCCGACTCCTACTCTAGAATCTAGACTCTTCATCTAACAGGTAAGGCTACTTAACTTCTTTGTACCTTAATTTCCTCATCTGAAAAATGAAGTTAATAAAAGTAGTCACATCATAAGGTGGTTATATGGATTAAATGCAATGATACACATAAATCATTTAGCACAATTCCCGCACATGGTAGACCCACAATAAATGCCAGCCGATAACCACGTGATTCTGGCCAAGTTACATAAACTCTTTAAGCTTCAATGATCTCATCTTTAAAATAGAGAAAATAATACCTACCTTATAGGATTTTTAAAGAATTAATAAAGTAGCCTATCAGTAACATAATAGCCGATTTTTATTTACACTTACTTGACAGATGTGAAAACTGAGACAAAGAAATCACTAAGTGACTTGCCTAACACACCCAGATAGTAAGTGACAGAGCAAGGTTATGAAACAGGCCATCCCCAGAGCCCATTGTTCTGGCTAAATAACTGTCATCTAGCCTCAGTGCCTGACAGGTAGTGAGGCCGTGCCCATTTGCTTCTTCCTTGCTCCCACACTGCTATAGTCCACATGCCTGTGTTTGACACTCCTGTCATTCTACCTGTAACATAGTTCTTCATGTTTCTGTCTCAAGCATTCATTTACAATTGTATTATGATTGACCAAATATGTTTTTGCCATCCTTTCTAGAATGTGATTTTCTCGAGCTTGAGAACCATATCATCCTTATGGCCCTATTATCAAGCATAGTACCTGGTCCATTGTGAGTGCTGAGTTAGTGTTTGTGACAATTGTCTGAAGGAATGAATTAATGAGCAACAATATGAAGTCATTGACGCTGTCTGTAAATTTTCTTGTGCTAATTCTATTGAGCTTCTTTGGGTGCTGTGTATTGTTATAAAACATTTGGTATATCGCTGGTGTGAGAGCTCATGTGCAAAAAAACTTATATAGTAGGAACTTATAAGAAATTTTTTAAAAAACACATTAGCCTCCTCATTGAAAAAAGTCTTTGCAGCTTGCCTTCTGCCTCTGCTTGGTAGTTTCATTCATACTTGCTCTTTGAAAATATGGCAGGATTTCTCAGGTAGAAGATGACATAAGGGCCTTCTAGGCCAGGAATCAGACCACCTCCTCTTGGTGATGATTCACCTGCTGGACTGCAACACAAGACTTTTGTAGAGCATGGCTGAGTCCTCATAAGCAGCCTTGTTGATGTGCAGTGACTCAGGCCTGGAGATTCATAGTGGAGGTGACCGCAGCCCTTATTCAGAAGTCCTTGTTCCTCTGTATGAACATAGGTCCCTGAGGCTGTTCTGTGCTCTTAGTCTGCTAGACTGGAAGAAAACTTCTAGGCAGGCAGAAAGGAATGCTGAAATTAAACAGGTCATTGGACTTTTCAGTTAGACCCTAGAATAAAAGAAAGTATGACAGCAAGACTGTCATAAAGACATTACAGACTTTTATGTGTTGGAAACTTAATTCATCCCTAAGTGTTCCCTGCAAACATCGCAGACATGGAAACTGAGGTTTCAGAGGTCGAGGTCGTACATGTAGAGCATTTCAGAGGCTGGAGCAGAATTTGAATTTTTCGATTCCTGATCACCTAACCCAACATCACCACAAATGCATCCTAAATTCAGGGCAGAGATTATTCAGTCATTTATGTATTTAACAACAATTTATTGATCACTTATAATAAGCACCAAGGATTTAGCACTGAGTGAACAAGACAGATGAGGCCATGACACTTATTACCCTCTATTTTACTGGGAGAGTCAGACAATAACTATGTAAGTAAGTAATTTCAGATAGCAATAAGTACTATTCTTTTTTTAAATTCAGGGCATTGTGATAAGGAATAACTGGCAAGGTTTGCAAAAATTAGATAGGAGAGGTCAGAGACGGCATCTCTGATGGAGGGACACTTAAGCCAATACTTGAACGACGTAGAAGAAAGCATGAATGAAAATGTGGGAGGGAAGAGTGTTGTAAGTGGACAAGTGAGAGCAGCTATTTTTGTTCACAGGTCAAAACTGCTGTAGGAAAAACCGGTGATCTTTTCCTTGCTGGAGAGTGTGTCCAGCCCTAATGGTTAACAAGGACTGTATCATCAGTTCCAGAGGGGCTCAAAGTTCAGATTGCTCAGCCTTCCGTTCCTCTTGTTGACAATTCCATTTCTTCCCATCTCTCTTATCCAAAGCCCACCCATCCTTCAGGCCTGGGTCAGACAGCTTCTCTCTCAGACACCTTCCCTGGTTCCAGCCCCATTTTCCCAAGCCTTTTATCTGCTCTCCTCTTTTGTATTCTAAGCATATTCTTCTCTGTTGTATATATTGCTGTCCATTCATCAAGACCAGAATATAGCACAATAATCAAGTCTGTGACACTGGAATTAAGGCAGGCTCTAGGTCTGAGTCCCAGATTTCTAATGTGTGATTTGAGAGGCAATTGCTTAATCTCCCTAGACCACAGTTTCATTATCTATAAGTGAGCTTAATTACAGTGCCTATAGGATAGGGTTATTCAGAGGCAAAAATGAAATAATGCCCATGAAGCACTTAGTTCATAGTAAGCACTCAATAGATGTAAATAATTGTTATAATTATTATTATCGTATGCCTCGCTCTCCTTTGAGAGCAGGGACTATGTATCATAAATATTTTTTTCTGTACGGTCTAGCCCAGTCCCTGGAACATAAGTAGTGCTCAATAACTATTTTGAGTGAATGAATGTAATCTTCCTTTCTCTATAGATGTAAACATTGCAACATTATAAAATTTCAGAACTGGAAGGAACCTTAGTCGTCGCTGAATTAATTCAACTCCTTAATTTAAGCAAAAGGTAATGGAGGCCAACAGAGGTTAAAGAATTCAGCCCAAAGTTATAAAACTCACTGGTGGTAGACCTGGAAACAGTGTCTGGTTTCTCTCAGAACAGCAATGTATACAGAGATAGGTTAGAGACTGCTCTGAGGATAATAGAGCTCTGATTCTCTAAGATGAGCCTGAATTTAGAATATTTTGTTCCATTAGAACACTGCCTTTCTTGAACATATGGCCTGGTTTTTTTATTTGGAAATGGTGGCAGAGACTGGTCTTGTTTATCTTTCTATTTCTAGGAGAACACAGACCCTTGGACAGAACAGATGCTCTACAAACATGTGATAAATGAATGGACACATGTGGCCACCCTCCTTATAGCTCAGTAATGTAAAAGTGTTCATGTGCAAAGTAATCTCGAGGTTGGCCTAAACATGGAATTTGGAGTTATACTTCCTGTGTTACAGAGTAACTTTTATAATCTCAGGCCCTGTGCCGCACCCCCTGGCCCATCTGATGACAGAAACGGTAAATGTCTATCTCTCCGGGAGGAATATGCATTGATCCATCTATGATTTGAAGGTTCGTGAGCATTTAAATGACACCCAGAGTTATTGATTTCAGAAGCAGAGCAGCCTGTGTTTAGAAATCATTTATGGGCTAGAATTTATGTAATCATTCAACAAATACTGAGCAACACCTACTATGTGCCAGATCCTTTTTTTCTGTCTTCATCAGGAATATGGGAAAAATGATCATGCCTCCCTCGCAGGTTGCTTCAAGGAGAGTTAAATTTATGAGACAGTACATGTGGAGTCCCAAACACAATGCCCAGCACATAGTAATTCCTCAAAATACTAGCTAGTTTTATAAAATAGATATGTTCATAAAATTATGACAATGAATGACGAGGAAAAAGCAAAGTGACTACTTTGAATTTTCACATTGCAAAGCTGTTTCTCTTCCTTATTTTTTTTTAACTCACCTCCTTCAATCACTTTATCTGTAAATTAGGGATATCAGACAAGATGATGCCAGACATCCTCTTCAGCCTCATGACCACCTCTGTGTAAACAGAACCCTGCTTCCCCGAGACCCCGGCAGAACAGGTCATTCTCCCTCTGTTCTGTCTCCTACTTTATGTCTGTTTTTATTTTTTATGCATGCTTGCCTGGTTTTGTCCCTCTATCAATTTGTAAATCGTGAGGGTAAGGACAGGATCTTATTCATCTTGGTTTCTACCAAGTTTAACACACAGAGGTGCTCAGGTAATGAAGGGTGAGTGAATACTACTCCTTTATTCCTTTATCAACTTTATGCCTTTCAACATACCTCCCATTTTCTACCATTCAATCAAAAGGAAGCCACTCTGTATGTCTCAAGCACTTTTATATCTTTGAAGCCCTCATACTGTAAAAGGGAAAATTCAAATTTTTATGATCTCTAATCCTTCATGGCCCTGCCTAGACAAGGAACAGAGAGGGAGCTCCACCCCACCAACTGGATCACTTGGGGACTGCTCCAGACCCATATACATCAAAGATGAGTTTTGCTCGTTGTTTATAAAAGAGTTACGTACCCTGCAGAACATGAGGAATGGCCTAAAATTTGTGATGAAGCATTTAAATTGGGCAAGCAGAACAGTAGCCCCTCCCACCCCCTGTGCAGAGATGGACTTAATGAGCTTGTATCTTGTTGAGATTAAAGGAACTAAAAATCCACCACCTCCCCACCCGCAAACCTTCAGTGCAAAAGAATAATACTGGAGGGAAATAAATGAACAGGAAGAGAGATTTCAAAACATCAAATAAAGTAGCAGAAGCTCTATGTCATTTAAGATCTCATGTTTGTTTTAGGAAAGGTAAACACAGTGTGATTATTGTTGCCTAATAAAAGGGGAAAAAATCTAATACAGACTGAGTACCTACTAAGGGCCTCATAAGACGTGACAAACCAGCAAGGCAGGTTTTAGTCTTTGCATTTGACAGATCAGGATACTGAGGCTCACAGAGGTTACAGATCTGCCTGAGGTCACCCCAAATAGGAAGCATCTAAGCCTGGATTCAGATTCTGGACTCCCAGCTTTATGCCCATGCTCTCTCCTCCTAAACTCGTCAAGCAGGAATATTAGGAAAAGGATCCAAGCCTGCTTGGCTCCAAATCCCATATATGCCCTAGAAGGAAAGCACATCGCTTGTAAAATTAGAATATGAAAACAGAACAGAAAAAGGAAAGAAAGTTTAAGGAAAATCAAAGTGGTGCAGTGAAATCATGCTGGGTTTTGGAGGCCGTCTTTGCACAGACTGTTTAATTGGCGTTGTATTTTGAGGGTTAGATTAGAGGAAGAAGAAAAGAGACAGTGTTCAACCTGATTTACATGAAAATGAGAAGAAGGGAAAAAAGTGGGATATTAAAATGTGAGTCAAATCCTTAGATCTCTGCCTCGTGAGTGGTGCACGGTAGAACTTTTAAATTGGCAACATTGCTTTAATTGAAATATAGAATTGTAATAACACAATGTGACAGGCACCTCCAGAGGAGGGTGGCGGCTGCTCCCACCTCTCCCTGGAGCAGCAAACAACAGGGGGATGGAAAAAAAAAAATACACACCAAGAGAAGCACTTGAAAGGGCTTTGTTCTTTTCCAGGCTCTTTGAGGTGTGCTGTTTGAAAAATGCATCTTTTTTTCTCATTCGCTCCAGGGTCCAATTAATCCACACCACACCACCCCCATTCCCAGCATGTTCTCGCCATAGAGGTATTTTAGATCAATTAGGGTGTTTGTTGTCTACTGGTTGGAAAGGAAAGAATTTGTAAAATATCCAGATTTGCCTACAAAGATCCCAAATTGATGAGTTAGATGGGAATCTCACTCTCCTCTGAGGTTTCCCTTCCCTTTCCACCTGACTGTGATCATTTCTAAGTGTACACAGATATCCAAGTTTACTGCAAGGTACTTGACCTAGAGGCAGCCCTGAGTGATGGGCTCAGGTATCAAGGACACACATTTATAAGGGCGGGCAGTGAAGTGACTGAGGACTGGAGGGTGGACCACCAGTCTTCTCTCTGACCTGGCCTTCCCAAGTCCCAGCCCACCCCTCTAGGCAGAATTTGTGCTCTGGTTATGATCATCCCAGGCAGCCCATTTCCCCAGAGCTCTTACAACTTTTCCTCTAACATGTGTACATGATCTCATAATCTCAGTCCTTTTCTCTTCCCATTTCCTAACCTGCATCTCTACCAAATGCCATGAAGTCAAGCTTGCTGATGCAGCCATCCCCAGCCCCATCCTACAGGTATACAAGATGCTGACAGCACATTAGCTCCGTTCTCTTCACTTAATCTTTCTCCATAAAGCTTATGCCCGATACATACAGTTCCCCTGAAATACACAGCTTTCCTCAACTATAGGGTATAGATTCAAATAGCAGGCTGTTATTTAAATCGATTGAAACCAAATCCTTCCCTAATTCCCAGCATACCTTCTCTTAATGTCAACCTACTTTAGTGTTAAAATCAGCAAAAGTTAATTGGAAAAATTTTCATTGTCAGGTTTAGATTAAAGTGGTGTTCCTCTTTGAACTGTCTGATGAAGGACTACTTATATTTTTTCCCGATCCATCGAGGACCAACCCATGATTCTACGTGCATGCTTTGTTCCTCATGTGACTTTCCACGTGAGCTCCGGCGTAACTAACTCACCTCTGCCCTTCTCATGAGGCAGGTCCACTGGCACACACTTGGGTGTTGCAGCAACTTTGCCATAGACATTCCGAAACTACTATTTTCATACTTTTGTCATAAATCAGTAACAACTTACAGACCAAGACTAGTCTGCAGACCATGAAATGTGTTTTCAGGATGTTATCTGCTCCTCAATCCCCATAGCACATGGTGTCCTGAGGTAGAAGAGACGTACCTACCAGCGCCCCTGCCTCTGGCATCACTGTTTATCCAGTTGCACAAGCCAGACAGGATCCCCACATCTAACTATAACATCTTGTTGGATTTGCCACTTACCTATCTCTCAGACGCACCCACCTTTTCTCATCTCATCTGCCTTGACTATAATCCCAGCTCCCACCACCTCACATGGACTGCTTCAGGGTCCTCTCGCCTTCTCTCTCTGTAGTCCTGATCAATTTCAATCCACTCTGCAAAATCAAAGCCACAGCAACCTCTTCAAAGTATATAGAGAGCCTGTCTCTCTTCTGCTTAAAGTCTTTGGTGGCCTATTATGCTCTTCTGCTAAAGATCACAGCATTTGATGGGTCTGGAAGGAGCTGAGGTGCACAGCACCTGTTCACTTCCCTGTCCCCATTCTCTTCCCCAGCATGCCTGTCCTTCACTCACTCCTCAGGCATCCTCTGCCTCCCTACCCAAAGCCCTCTTAGGAACTTTGCTCCCTCTGTTCCTGTTGATTAGACCGTCCTCCCCACACTCCCAGTACTCAGAGCTTCTCCACTCCAGGGCTCTATTCTTGGTACTTTGCAAAGGGTGATCTCATTTAATCCTCACATCCACAAGATATGATTAATCCTATAATTAAAACGAGAAAACGATTGCTCAGAGAGGTTAAACGGTTTGCCTGAGGTGGGCTAAACAGCTAATTAATGAGATCCACACCCAGCCTGTGTGACCCTGGGGCCAGGAGTTGGCCTCTGCTGCCTCCACCACTGTTGGTCCTGAAGAGACCTCACTCAGGGCACTGAGATTTAGAAAATTCATACAGTCTTCTGCCTGCCCCCTCACCACAGTGAGACCTTCCCTCCTATGCTTCCTTGCATCTTGGCTTTTTACCATTCCCCTCCAGCTGACCCTTCTTTCCTTTTAAGCATCTCATATCATTTACTAGATGATGTTAGCATCTAGCTGTTAGCACCCAGGGAGTCACTATTAGGCAGAGCCTGAAGAACAACTAAAAATAGCCCTATTTTGTCCAATTTCTCTGGGAAGACCTGGGTTGTGGGTGTCTGAGACGCAGTCATAATTGCAGTGACCTTCACCTCCCCTATTTGGGCCCCAACATTGTGAGGCGAGAACTACCTTACTCGTGTCTAGGGCCAGATCATTTTCTGCCTCTTCATAGGAGCTTCCTTGGGCACCAGACAGAATGCTACTGAGCTGACAATTTTCAGGAGGCCCCCGCATATTCTGGCCTCTTAACACATGGGAATGTGCAGTTAGAAATCCATTTCCATGAATAAATGAGCTATGCAGGAGTTTCAAGAAAAAAACACACATTTTTTCCCCATTTAAAATAAGAGAAAGAAAATCCTGTGAACTTTGCAACTTCAAGATATCCTATACTTTGTGTCATTGGCCTCCACTGGAAGCAAGAAAAGCTCTGAAAAGAGAGAATAAAAAGCCTTCTTGATGAAAATAGTTGAACAGGCACTGGCAATGAGAAAAAAATTATATGCTATAATTATAGATTTTTGTTTGTTTTAAATCCTGGCGCTCAATCTGTGAGCTTGGTTTAATAATGAAATAACTAGAATTATGCATGCAAGTACAAATTTGGTATCACGTCAGTCAATTCCAAATACTATTTACAGAATGGAATCATTATAGTGCATTAATGTAATGAAGATGGCATTGTAGCCTCTTTGAGTATAATATCCTTAAAACATCACCACAGGATGGTAGCTGTAGCCCTTCTCAAGAGTTTAAGCTTATCTCAAGTGATCTTAACATCATTTGAATTTTGTCACTGAAATAATGTGGCTTAGGTTCTGCTGTTAGTAATATGTATGACAATTGTTTGAGAGAGAGAGAGAGAGAGAGAGAGAGAATATGAACCCCTGAGGGCAGGTCCTCTGGCCACAGTTTTTTATAAACATACTTTTGTCACTGAACATATCATACTGCATTGGTATTTGATTGCTTACATGTCTGTTCCCTCACTAGGTGGGGAGCTCATTGAGAGCAGGGACCCTTGTTTATTTATCTCTGAAATAGTAGGCAAAATGGCATAGCAATTAAAAGCACTGGCTCTGCAGCCAGACAGCCTGGATTCAAATATCAGCTTCATCAACATACCATCTTGGTAGTTTTGCATAGGTAGTTAACTTCTCTATGCCTCAGTTGCCTATCTCATAGAATTGTTATGGGTATTAAGTAAGTAGAACCATAGAAAGACACCTGGCACATAAAAAATGCTCGTTGAATGTCAGCTATTATTTTCATCTCGGTACCCCTAGCACCATGTATAGTGACTGGTATAGACTAGATGTGGAAGGATGAATTGATGGATGGGTAAATAAACAGCATAGCTATAATCCACAGCATGCATTGCTTATCTGAATCTATATAGCGTTATTTGTATTTCAATGGCTCTGCCAGATTCCAGGCCTCCCCTTTGTTGGAACTTGAGGCTGCCCGGAGATGATTGGACTTGGTTCAGATAGCTATCGGGAGAGACAAAGAGGGTTTGCACATCAGGGACTGAAGTTGAGCCTTCGCGAATGTGCAAAACTGAGAATTGATGCAGAAGTCATTATTAACTCACACATTTAACAGGATGTTTGCCTTTCAACAAAGGGTGACTAATTAATGTAACAGTTGATTATGTAGCTCCCTTAATTTGTTACTGGTTTTCAAACACCAGAGTAATTACATCACTAAAGGAGGACAGTTGCTAGAAAGTCAGTATACAAAAGAGATGCAAAAAGGATTGACTGCTGGTTCCAGGTCCTTATATTTCGGTTTCACTTGGCTACAGATGACAAGTCCCCCAGTGGAAGTCAAACTCTATGCCATGGCAGGGTGAGTCTGGCGTGGCAAATAGGCATGTGGAGGGTTGTGGAGTCAGACTTCCTGGGTTCCAGTCCTGACTCCTCAGCTGCTGACCAGCAGTGTTTATGGTGCCGACCTCTGCAAATGGTGCTACTGAAGTATCTCCCTCATGGAGAAGTTGGAAGGATTTAAGTGCTTAACGGTGTCTGGCATATGATGAGGGCTTCACAATATTTGATATTATTAGCTATAATTTACCTTCCGCTTTTCTCTCTAACTTCGTGTCCCAACATTCTCTCCATGGATCTTATTTCCCAAACACCCCCTACCCCTGATGACCCATGCCTATTCATATTGTTCCCGGGTCTCAGAACTTCAGTAACCTTCCCCTGTTCCCCATCCACATGCACATGTGCACGCATACACACACACACACACACACACACACTCACTCACTCACTCACTCACTCACCCTTACCTCTCACTCCAGCTTGGTAAGCTCCCATTCATCCTGCAAATCTTAGCCTAACTAAATCTTCTTTGAAGCACCCCTGCCTCTTAGGCAGAATTGGGTACTCTTTCTCCTGTGCCACTTTATCTCTTGAATATATTATGTTTCAGTGATTTTAAGATACTTTTCCCCTTGCACTTTAACATCTCTGCAATAAGGATTTGGCTTACAGTCTCTAACATCTTAGATTCAATGCAGTACAGCATCTGATTTATAGCTCATACTACATCTAGTATCACACATGTCTGAGCAACCTGAAGATGGAGAGTATGATGTATTATTTTTGTATTCCCAAGCACCTAGAGTAAGCACATGCTAAACAAATAGAATAAATGAACAAAAAATATAGCTAGGTGCCTGATTCTGTTAGATAGCACAATCTCTTTGGATATATGCAAACATCTGAAAAATAATGACAATAACACAACCATATAGCATTAACTATGTGCCAGGCACCATTCAAAGCAGTTACATATATTAATTAATTTATTCATTTCATGTTCACGATAACTCGATGAGATAGATTCTATTTTTATCTTCACTTCACAAATGAAGAAACTGAAGTTCAGAGAGGTTAAGCAACATGCCCAAGATTCTACAGCTGATGATAATGGAGCTAGGATATTAACCTAATAAATCTTCCTCTTAAACACTGATCTTTTATTGCTTATGACTCCTTACTCAGGCTTCCAAAGTCTTTCCTCTGCTATCACTCATTGTCTTCCTGGGCGACCTGTGTACTCCAGCCAACACACCCAATTCTCACATCCTCAGTCAAGACAGGTGCAGGTCTTTATATTTTGCTAATATTTCTTTGCCTGGATTTGTATCTTACTTTCCTTTACCAGCAGTTCAAATACAGAACTGGCTTCAAAGCCCATCCCATCCATCTTTCTATGATGTCTTCAGAACCCACTACACCCTTAAGGAAATTCCCTTTCCTTCTAACTCATTGTCTGTAGTAGCTTTTGAAAATTATAAAAGTGCCAATTTATGTATCTATAATGAGCCTGTGTCAGAGTTTATGTTGTATTGGCTTTTTCTACCCCTGTTTCTACCTTAGACTGCCAGCCAGCTACTTGAGGATATGGGCAGATCTTAAATATGTTTAAGGTACTCCCAAATTCTTTCTATTTCAGAGCCCCAGAAGTAGTAAGGATGAAATAAATATATGTTGATAGATGGATTTCTTGAGAAGCTACATCTGTATCATACAACCTACTACATTAACATTTTATCCATTTATCATTCAACAATGTTTAGTGTTTGTTAAGTACCCATGGTGTTCTAGGAACTGAGCTAATTGCTATTATCCCTACAACTAACTATTACTAATAATAATAACAGCTGACATTTATTGAGCACTTTTTCTTAGATATTGTGCCAAGCGACATGTGCATCATTTCTTTTAATCCCTACAACAACTCTATTATCTTCAATTTATAGATGATGAAACTGAGGCTTGGAGATATTGAATATTATGTCTTATAAATTCCACGAGCACAAGGACTGTGTTTGTTTTTGCTCATTTTTGTATGCACCCACAGTTTCTGCCTCTTATTTGGTTCTCAATGAATATTTGTCGATTGAATAAATGAATGAACCAATGAGTTCATTTTAAAAATGGCAGTCTGGCCCCAGAGTCGACAATCATAATTATTCTGCTGCCTTGACTCTCTCAACCCTCTTTTTCAGATGAGGATAATTAGACTATGAGAAATAAAGTAATTGTCCCAGTTCATGCATTCGAGAAATAGCAGAAGTGAGAAAATACTGAGGTTTATCTGGCTATCCTTGAAAAAGAATTTTTACCCCAAAAGTAATTTTCCCATGTGAACTATCTATAAGATAGAGTTAGAAAGTTCTTTTTTTCTTTCTCAAAAACCCCCAGGCCAAACGAGACTAGATATATTTAGTATGTAGGCCTAAGAATTGCCCAATTTTTGTCGATTATTATTTCAGCTTTTCAAATAGGCCTTATGATTGCTCATAATCTAGTAGAACATCGATCATTAAATTGTGATCCTCTATCTTTCTTCTCACATCTTTAAACAAAGAACAAGCCATAATTTATGCATGATAAATCAGAGACTTTTATATGGTACAGTTTGGATTTTTTTTTCTTTTCCCACAACGGATAATAAAATACTTTCATAGGATATGAGAGGTCAAAAGGGACAGTAGAAAGGATCAGTCTTGGCAGTTCACTCCTTCTGCCCTCCAGAGACACTGGACTCCAGTTAACTGATAATAGGTTCTCTGAGCTGTTTTCAGATCTACCTGAGTTCACATTCCAGTTGAATCCTTATGATTTGTGTGAACTTGATCAAGAATCTTAATCCCTGGGAGCCTACTTTCCTCATCTTTAAAATTGGAATTACACATCGTATTATCTTGCATTGTTGTTGTAAGCATTAGGTATTACATAAATAGCGGAACAACCACACTCAGACCACATAGACAATAAATAAATGTGAGCTATTATTTCAAAGAGCCTGAGAGAAGCTATATTTGCTTTTAATAAAGTTGTAAAGAATAAGCAAAATGGAATTTTTTTTCTACCTTAGGTTTGAGTTATATCAGCTCCACAAAGTCATGCTCTATGGCTTATTGAATAAAAATAAAGATCCAGTTGGTACTTAATCATACCTTTGATAAATGAATAAAAATTAGATAATGATGAACTAATATTTAAAGTAGTTTGGGTGACATTTCCCCAAACTTGGAGCACACTGAAGCTTTAGTACTTGGTGTGTCCTTTAGGAGTTCTGTGATGCCCACGTATAGGAGAGGCCTTTCTACCTGCCTCTTATAAGGCCTTAGCTCTTCCACATTTCCAGCTCCTACAGTTAGGATCTGGCTATGAGCAGAAGTGACATACATCAGTCCTAGGTCAAGGTCATAAGCACTAGATGCAACCCACTAGCTCCTTCTTTTCTTGCCTTGACAACCATAAGACCATGGGTTGTGGTGTAGAAGCATCCGCCAACTTGGACCTAGTGTGACTGCATCAGAGGCCCCGCCAACCCAGGCTGAGCATAGAGTTTAAATCAAAGATGAACATTTGTTATAGCAAGCTATTGAGATTTCATGGTTAACTTAGCCTGTCTGAATATATTAAGCCATAGGTCTTTGAGGGCAATGTTTAAAATTTTTAATTTCCACAACTGAAAAAAAAAAATCATTGTCCCTATATTCTTTACTTCCTTTATTAATTTATCTATCCATGCATTCATCAACCTATCTTCAACAAATGTTTTTCTAACACTTACTCATCACCAGATACCAGTCTGGACACTGAAGATATAATAGTTAATAGGCCCCATCACTCCTACCTTCTTGGGGCCAGGAACTAGCTGGAAAAACAAATAAGAAAAATATGTATTGATATGGATATGATAAGGCCTGTAATAGATAAGGGGAGTGAGATGGGAGCCCAGAAAAGGGACACTGATCTCAGCTTGGGTTGGGGGTTGGGGGTGGGGTTGTACTTTGAGCTGAACCTTGGTGGACGAGTAGGAATTTTATTTGTTCAACTGATGTTTATCAATCAGCTACTATGTAGCAGATTCTTGGCATTGGGGATACGGTGATAAGCCAGACAGGCAAGATAATAAAAAAGGACACAAATAAATGAACAAATTAATTTCATAGCAATAAATATTATGATGCCCATAAAAACCAAGGGTGACATGATAGGGATTAACTAAGGGGAGGACTTTTGCTTGGGTGGTGAGGCTCCTGCAAAGAGATGACCTATGAGCTGAGTTTGTCAGGGCCTAGAGGGTTCAAGACCCTGAGGAGACATGATGGAAAACGAAGCTCTCAGGGTAGACAGGTTTGTGGAACAGGAACATACAGGCTGAATTTTATGACAGATATTGCTGGGAAACTCGATTTTCCTTTTGCTGGATTTAATATTTTTTTAAGTTCCTTTGCTTGTAACAGAGGTTAGATACATCTCTTGTAGTAGAGGTATCTGTTATTAGACTTATGTATTTTTATTTATTTTAGGCATTTCAGAAAGCTGTACTCTGAAAGGAGTCAGGAAAGAATGAGCAGTAAGCTTTTAAGCAAAGAAGTTGAAATAGCAAATTGGTGTGCTTTGTGGATTTTGAAAACCCACAGGCTCTGGAGTTAGAAAGACCTGGCTATGAACCCCAGCTCCCTTCCTTTTCCAGCTGGCAGATCTTGGGCAAAGGACAATCTTTACCTGCTTCAATTTCCCCATCAATTTAACTGGAGGTATTAATAGCACCTCTCCTATAGGCTTGTTATGAAGCTTAAATAAGATAATGCCTGAAAGTTGTTAGCATGGTGATTGACAAGAAGAAAACATTCAGTCAACAGTATTATTGATGTGATTACCATTATTCTCTATCTTTACTGTCAGCATAATCACTCTATTTATTTTGGTGGGAAGCATTCTTCTTCCCTGATTTGCAATGATTTTTTTTTTTTTTAAGGCTTTGCTTTCATTTATTTAATAAATTGCATTAGACTACTGCCCCAGATATATCAAGTTTCAAATTCTCATCCTGGCATTCGAGGTCCTCTTTCATTTGTTTTTAACCAGAGAGGTTCCACCTCCCACTGATATTAACCCTACTCTCACCTTCGCACCCCACGGTTCTCTCCTTATAGTCAACCTCCATACTTTTATTCAAGCCAGTCCCCATCCAATGTGGAATTCCCTCTTTCCTGACTGTAATAAAATATCTTGAGTCCCTATTCTATGTCAGTCACTTAACATATATGATGTCATTAATCTTCACCTCTAAAAAGCAGCTGAGACTCAGAGAGGGGAATTTCTTGGCAAATCCAGGTCGCTAGGAAGTAGTAGAGAATTATTGGTAATTATGAAAATCCACTCAATCCTGTAAGGCAGGACTAGAGAACTATTTTCTCCACCCCTCGATCCAAAGCGAGGTGTCCACAACCTCAACTGGCCTCAGTTCATGTTGTCCAATTAGGAAGATGGAACCAAGGGCAGAGGCACAAACCAGCAAGGCACTCTGAAGACACAAAGACCCTTGCCTCAGTGAGTCCCACACACTGCGAAGAGCCATTGGAAGTTATCCATAGAGTCCTGCCCTGTGTCCTTGTCATGCTGAAACGTCCAGGGTAAACTCAGTGCATGGGCACAAGAGTTTTCTCAGAGCCAACCAAGTCAACTCATCCTGAAAGAGAGTGTGATTTTCAGTAGACAGAGAAATTATAGGTCAGTCTTGGAAAGCTGTAGTCAAAGAGTTTTTAACAGAAAGGCATCGATAGGTCAAAAGTGAAGAATATCAAAGTGAGTGAGGATGCAGAGCAGAAATAATTCAGGGTGGCAGATTGAGGTATAAGGCTGTAAACACTCAGTGCCAGCCAAGGTAGTTGGAAGGTACTTTTCTGTGGCACAGAGAAGGAGACAGGCCAGATACTTTCTTAGTTACTTTTCAGAAACCAAACCCACAAAGCCCTATCTCCTGGCTTCCAACCAGCCTAGCCTCCTGGGAACTTGCATCCAGTGACCCCCATGGGTTCCCCATCACCCTGCCCTTCCCTCTTGGGACACCTGGCACACCACATTGCTGTTGTTCATGTATGGCTCCCCACTGGACCTTGAACTCAGGAGGAACAGGGATCATGTCTATTTTAGCATCATGTCCCTAGGGTCCAGTACAATGCTTGAAACAGGAGGTATTCAATGAATAATTTTGTTGAATGAATAAATACATACATACAATGGTGAGAACAAATGTTCCCCCTGAGAGTGTGTCATAATCTACCCAAGAGGCAGATTTCCTTATTCTGGGCCAGGATAGAAAGACTCAACCTGGGTCCTTTTCTGCAGCTAATCCTAGAGGGAGGAATGCAAATAAGAATCTCAGTGATACATCTAAAACAGTCAAGACTGGGTTCAAATCCTAACTCTTCTACTTTCTAACTGTGTGGTGTGGGGCCAGTACCAGGGTTCTCTCAACTGTAGGAGGATTTCCACAATAGGAGAAGGTACACATTCAAAAAGAAACAAAAATCAAAACAAATAAACAAAAATCTAACACTTATGTATCTGATAGCAGCTACATAAGTAGCTGTTTTAAGTGTATTTAATATTGTAACCTACTTAATCATAACAACTCCATAAGGGAGGTACTGTCATTAGGTTCATTTTTACAGAAGAGCAAACTGAGGCACCGACAGTATACATATTTACCCAAGACTGCATAGCAAGTAAATGGAAGAGCCGAGATTTGAACCCAGGCGGCCTGGTTCCTCTATCTGTATTCTTAACCTCTGAACTTACTACTTCTTTCAAGATGATGCATAAAAAAGCTTAGACTTAGGATTCATAAGGTCCTCCAGGGTGCTGATATCATATCTGCTGTTTATTACATGTGACTTCAGGGAAATTACTTAGCCTCTCTGGGCTACGTAACTCCCTCCTTTTACCATGGGGATAATAAAATGAGATAATGAATGAGATAATAAATTGAATGGAGTGTTGAAGCTATAAAGCTCTTTGCACATATAAGCATGAAGTATATACTAACTATTAGACACTGAAAAACTCTGAATGATATAATGAGGTGCTTGCCTTGTATACTGTGGGCCTACAAAAGCAGATTTTTAAAAAATCAAAACTGGAAAGGAAGGGAGAAAAGGAAGGAGAGAGAGAAAAAGCGTGGGTAGATGAATAGATGGATGGATATAGAGATAGTTGTATTTTAGGAGATATACTTCCAGCAGAGCACTCTTAACAGAAGAAATGTGTAAGAAGCAATATATTATCATACTCTTGGATTTGGGAGTTAGACAGTTGAGGTAAGGGCAGGGACCCAATCCAAGGACTCCACTTTCTAGCTGTTTGAACTTAGATGTGCAACTTCTCTCTGAACCTCAGTGTCCTTCTGTTGAGAATAACTGATAATACAACCTTCCTCATTGGCTCATCATGAGAATTAAATTTGATGCCATACGATAAGAATTAAGCATGTAAGAGGTGCTCCAAAATATCCCCCTGACCACCACCACTGGCTGAATACTTTGATGTTCCCCATTTATTCCAAATGATAAAAAATTGCTAGATGCCTATCTATTGGAATTAATGTCCCGAAGTGGGGAGAGGGCAATCAGAAGACGCACCCTGCGTTTTCTTCCTATTGCTTACCTGCTTGCAGGTGCAACTGGTACCGGAAACATTTGCTTCAGCAGGGATCTTTGTTCTGCTGTAATTCCGGGCACCCAGCTAATCCTTCTGCTTCCCAGATGCTCTTGGAGCCTCTGTATTTTTAGCTCATCTCTTTTATGTGCCTCAATCCAAAGACATCTTATTATTCACTTCAAAACTTGACAACTCTTATCACGTTGTCCGCTCATTCCTTTCAGATACTCAAAGAAAGAATAGAATGAAGCAGGCCCAAGCCAAGTTTTGCTTCTGCTCAGCTGAGTCCAGAGCTTCAAGAGTTTCTGGCCACATCCGCTTATAGCTCCACTCTGGGTGTCACAAGGCCTCATTCACGTCTTTATATACCTCATTCACCTTTATATTATAGAATGTGCAATTATATACTGTGTGTAGGTGCACTCAAAAATGCCACTGATGCTCCTGTATGGACACTCAGTGGTCACAGCGCAGTTCTAAGACAAGACTAAAAAGCACGAGCGAGTAATAATAGAGCAAGGATAAGCATTTCTAACATTAAGTCATTTACTCGACAAATATTTGTTAAATGTTGACTGCGCACCAGGATATATATTTTTTACATAAACAGGAGAGCTGTTTCCTGATGGGATATGCTTGAATGACTTTGAAATAACAACATCACATTTATTAAGCACTTCCTGTGCTTAATAAGGACAAATTATTCCCATTATACAGATGAGAAAGCAGAGTCACAGAAGGGTAAGTGACAAGCCCAGCTGTCACAGCTTGTGAATAGACCGATTCCATAGCCTGTGCTCTTAATCACTGTGCCATATTCTCTCTATTCTCCACCCAGACTGCCTCCAATTCCAGGGTTATAATAAATGAGATAGTACGTATAATGCACTTAGCCAAGGGCCTGGGCCTCATGCTAGTAGAGACTGTATCTCCAGTATGCTGTCAAAGATAAACAGCTGAACACTCAAGTGGCGAAAACAGATTTTATTCAGGAACTATAGACAATAGGGGAAAGAGCTGAGCTCCATTCTGATTTATGCAGAGGTGACTAGGCATTTTAAAGGGAGAATGAGGGACGAGGAATAGCAGGGTCTTGTGCAGAGTCAGCCCAGGGTACTTTCAAAAAATTACAAAAGGTGGGCAGGTGAAGTTAGTCCATGTGAAACCCATCTGGTTTACTAACTGGCACTTATCTAACTTCAGGCTCCTACCTTCCCACAGAGGTTGGGAGACAAGGGCCCTATCTTCAGATGTTGGCTGGAGCAAACAGTAAATTCTTTTGGCAGCCTTGAGTTTTCTCAGGCAGGCACTTTAAGAGGGGCTAGGGTCATCCTAGTGATGTAGCCTTGAGCTGTTATAAACTATATTAGTGTTTGCTCAAGTCTTTATAGGCCAAGGTTGAGGCCTAATACAGCAAAGGGCTCAGAGCAGCCTGGCTAGAACTTAGTTCAGGAGAGTCTTTGTCAGTGATGCCTTCTATTTTTGCTGGTTTACGTGATCATCACATCAGCTCTGCTCTGCAGAGCCAGCAAGCCACTGACATCTATATGCAGATTCATGAATGGACACCCAGACAAGTTAAAGATAGATGTATAGATAATAGTCCATTGCAAATCAGAATAGCAAGTGTTCTGAGCCCAGAGACTGCAAACAAGAGGCTCAGGGAGCACAGAGGGGACAGCTACCCCAGGCGGGAAAGGAAACTCTGTCAGGAGTTTCGGGATCCAGGCTTTCAGTGGCTCATCCCTGAAATCTCAATAGAATCCTCAAAACGGCATGGCAGGCCAATACCTTTTGGCCATGGCCTATCTCCTTTAGATCGCCCTGAGAAGTCGCTCTGGAAAAGGTGTACAGAAAGGCCATGCAGATGACCTCACATCTTCTGAACATCCAACCTTAGAATCCTCGGAACTCCCCGAGGCCACCTGTTCTGCTCTGACATTTGCACATGCTGCTGCCTGTACCTTGGAGTGTCCTTCTCCTCCTTTCCATGTTGTACCTCCTTATATTTTGTGAACCAGCCTGAATTCTTTCTCTTCCTGGCCACCTGCCCCAGTGGGGTTAACTGCTTCTACCATGTGCTCCTTAGCACAGACGGTCGTCTCCCTCTATCTGAGAATTTACACATCTTATTGTAATTGTCTATGAACCCGGCTGTGTCCTGTAGACCATATTCTCTGGGAGGGCAGAGACTGCCTCTGATCATGTATATTTCATATGGCCTGTGCCTCGATGGCATCCAGTGACTGCTCTCTGAAAGGACAACCAGGGCCGGATTCTAGGTTGTTTAACTCTGTGTCCAGCATGCTTTCTGGCCCTCCCAGATCGCTCGTCACTTACATCGGCCAACCACCTGACAGCTGACCATGCAATGTTCACGGTGGCCCTTTGAGACAGCATCTCACCAACAGGCACGCCAACGCCCAATGCAGGTCTGTGACTTTCCCAAAGTCATACAATGGAGAAGAAAGCAACAGAGCAAAGGAATGACCCAGACCCATTCTGACCCTGGCACATAGACCATGCTTACTCACAGATTTCACCATAAGGTGACATAAAACCTTATACTGTAAGGTGCAAAACATATCTAATTGCCTCCCAAAACTCCCAGTGAAGCGGTTTATTTATCTATCTATCTATCTATCTATCTATTTATTTATTTATATTTATCTTTCCAGCACAGCCATTTAAACAAAGAGGTGCACCATTCCATCACTACTGCCACTACCAGCACCAGCATTCAGGATTTTTCTTAAGATAGACCCCCGTCCTTTGTTGCCAGAAACTTTAATGAACTTCTGTGGGTCATGGATTGTGGGTCAGGGAACAGGGTAGAAGAAAGTAGGATTCATCTTCTGCTCACAAACATTTTGCCAGACTGTCCCCAGACCAGAGAGTCTGCCCAGGGCAGAAGGGTGGTAGCCAAGTCCAGCTGCAGTCTGACCACGGCCCTCAGGCCTTCCTCTCCAGCAGGACAACCAGGTTCACTTGTAACCATCTGTCACCTGTGATCCTCCCTCCCCGACGCTTCAGCTGTGCATCCCCTTGGCACACCATGTTAGCGGCTCCCATTCCAGTGCATGAGCTGGGAGGGGCAGCTCAGCTCTCTGTCCTTCTCTAGCCTGAAGAAGGGGTCCCTTTGCAGCCCATTGAAAGGGTCAACTGCAGTGAAATTAACGGCACAGTTGAGTAGAAAGAAGCTAGACAATTTCACTACCACCTCAGTTTTTATCTGGCCTTTAAAATCCTGCATTCCTTTGCCCCTGCTACCTTCTTTCACTGCCACTTTCTGCCTAGCATTTTGTGGTCTAATAATCCCAAACTGATTGCGGTCCCCTGCCTATGAAATGCTATTTTATGGCTTCATGTCTCATTGTTATCCCTTTGGATGGAACATCTTGATCCCTATCACCACCATCGTCACCGATTTTTACCTAGTTGACTCCTACTAATTGAATCAATTCAGGCTTCCATTCCTACCCTGTTCTTACCTTTATTATAGCTTGAGCACAGTATTCACTTATTCATTCCACAAATCATTACTGAGCCCCCACTAAGTGTCAGACGCTGTGCTGGGTGCCGGTGATGCAGTGGTGAGCCAAGGTTGACACAGGGAGTATTTTCCTAGTCTTCACAGACTAATGGTGGAGACAGATATTAACCAAGTAATCATGCAAATGAAGGGATAATTGCAGATTGTAGTATGTGGTAGGAAGAAAGGAAATGGGTTTCTTTGAAAATATTAAACAAAGGCACCTGACTCCCTGTCTCCACAGAGAATATGAGCTCCTCAAGGGGAAGGATCTCGCCAGCTCTAGTGTTGTCTCCCAGCACCCAGCATAGTGCCCGACATAGAGTTTCTGGATCAAGGGAAATATGCCCTATTAGTAGAATTGAGTAAGGGGGCAAGTCAGAGCTGGGCCAGTAGCTAGTAGTGTTTCATGCAGGAAGCACTAAGTGACTCAGCCAGGCCTCTTTATATCTGCGCTAGGTAAGCTACCTTGGGTGCAGCTGTCTCTGAGTTGGCACAGAGATGAAACTATATGCCAGGAAGGAGGAGAAGGTGGGATAAGTGAGCCCAGTGCTGAGCACAACCTGACAATCACTTCCTGATATAGAAAAATGGGCATGAAGTTTGCCGTCACACTGACTTTTAACTTCACTGTTGATTGAACATTGATTGGGCAAGTTGCTCAACCCCTCTGAGCCTCAGTTTTCTCATCTCTAACAGGAAAATGATAGAGCCGAGGGTTGGAATGTATTAGTTCATGTCAGTTTTGCCTTCTGAGGCTCTAAGATGTGTTAAGAAGATGAATACAGGGTGATGTTTGGTGCATTTTCAACAAAGGGGGCAATTTTGTGCTAAGTTCTTTTACTGACAGTTTATTTTCCGAGGCAACAATCTAACAAATCATGAGGCTGATTAGTGTAAGAAAAACAATTGATCCTGGTACTCAGAGAGCTCAGCCCACTACTGCAGTGGTTTGGCGGTGTATTTGGGGAAATGCTGCACAGCACTAAATGGGAAGTAATTGGATAGATGCAGCTGTAAATTGCACAGCGCTGCACCACACTCAGCTTCTGATTTAAGTAGCAAGGTCTGGCAGTAACAGGAAAACTAAAGGGTTTGCTCTCCTGCATTGAAAAAAAAGAGCAAAGCTGGCAGGGACCAATCCTGGCCCCTCATTTTACAGATAAGAAAATTAAGGCTCACTGAAGGAGTACAGATGAGACTAGCTAACTAAGATTGTGTTGTTTCACCCCTGTATTCTCGTGGCAGACTCCTCAAACAAAGGGATCTGGAGATAAAACTAAGGAGGTGACTGCATTCCTTTCCTAGGAGTGCCATTACAAATTACTACAACGGAATGGCTTAAAAAACAGAAATTTATTGACTCATGCTTCTAGAGGCTAGAAGTCTGAGGTCAAGGTTTTAGCAAGGTTGATTCTTCTTGAGAACTCAGGATCTGTTCTATCCCTCTCTCCTAGTTTCTGGTCATTTGCTGGCCATCTTTGATATTTCTTGGCTTTGAGACACATCATTCCAATCTCTGCCTTCATATTTGCAAGGTATTCTCCTTGGGCATCTGTGTGTCCAAATTTTCCCATCAGACACCAGTAATATAGATTAAAGGCACACCCTATTCTAATATGACCTAATTTTAACTAATTACATCTGTAACAACACTATTTCCAATTAAGGCCACATTCCGAAGTACTGAAATTAAGGACTTCGACATATGAATTTTTGGAGGGCATAATTCAACTTGTAACAATGACTGACAATTTAGATAACAGAATTTTTGTGCCATAGAGGAGCTACCATTTATTAAGCATTACTAGGTGCCAGGCAGGATACTAGGAATTTTAGCACCATGATCTTATGTAGTTCTCACCCCAATCTAAAGCAGTTATAGACGAGGACACCAAGGTTCGAAGAAGCTATGTAATTTATCCAAGGTAACAAAAGGTTCGGAGAAGCTATGTAATTTATCCAAGGTAACATATGCTACGTAATTTATCCAAGGTAACAAATGGATTTCAAATGCTGCCCTGTGTCTATCTAAAGTCATGTGTCTCCTCAGCACCCAAGCATCTGACTAAATAGGATCTTAGGAGCCATATTTACTACCACCAGCAGCTACTTAATTTATAAACGAAGACACCAGGACCTGGAATCATAGTCTTCTTACTCCTGATCCAGCACCATTTCTGTTGGCTGCATTTAGTGAGTTCATTTTTTGTAAGTTTCTGTCTGACATGCAAGACTTCATTGTGAGCAAGGCGGAGGTTAATTTCAGACTGGTTACAATGCAGAAAGTAATTTTCCATTAAATATAATGACCTCATTTCTGCAATGACTTGTGGCAAAACATGCTGTTTCATTTCCATTCATCCAGACTGATTTACCTACTTGCTATAGTGATTTTATACCATGAGCTAAAATGTTGAAATCATTGGTTACATTAATAAACACCTACAGTGGTTATTAGGAGTCTTCATGCAGAAAGAAACAGAAATAAAAATAAGAATTTTAGGAGAATTAAAATATAAGCAGTTAAAGTACATTCAAAACTATATTCAGGTATACAGAGGCTGCCTAGAGTCTGAAGCCCAGCCATAGGTGTCAGTGGTCCAGGGTCTACCTTATCAGCATTGTGACCTGGGGGAAGTTACTCATCCTCTCTGTGTTTCAGTTACCTCAATAGTAAAAGCAGGGAAAATACTATGTAAGGTTGTTGGGTGAGTGAAATAAATGATGATTCCATATGTATGTAGAGTACCTGACACAATGCCTAGCACACAGTCAGCACTCTCTGAACAGTACCTTTTTTTAATAGAACGAAAATAAAATCTGAATCATTATGCATATTTTAGAATCTTCCAAGTTCAGGATATTTCTTTCCCAGAGTTTCAGAAGTGTAAATTTTTCTCATATTTATTCAACCTGAACTTTTAAAAATGTGGTTGTTGAAAATAGAAAAGTACTGATTCATGTTTATTTATGCAATGGGAATGCAAGAAGGACAACGGAAACTGGCAGCTCTAACTCTAAGCACTTCTAAGCTTGCTAAACACCCCACTCCTTATGTTTTGGACTAATGGTTACCTGAGACAGACTTGGTAAAGGCCTTTTATCTGCAGCCTACTTTGAATTAAGTTACTGAAGTGATCAGTGCCTAGGTTTCTCCTGTACTCAGAGAGAGGAGGAGGGAGTGAGAGGTAAGGAAGCACGCTAAGATTTGGTTTTTATCTCCAATATGTTATCATGATAATGTTCAATCAAATGGAGAATTTTACCTTTTGCCATATTTGCTTTTTCTGACTCTTTCTCTCTAGATAGGTTAAAAGATCAATAGATAAAGGGACAGCTAGGTAATAAATAGCTACATTAGGTGTTCTCATTGCTACTGGGATTTCATTCTAGGTCCCTTCTGCGAATAGTTCTAGGAATATAGTTTTAAATCATGAGTTTATACTGCTATTTCCAATTCAAATTTAAAATTATTGGGTTATTTCTTAACTTTTATATTTGTATCTCATTCTTCTTTCACTGAAAATCTTTCTAATAACAATGTATTCATGTATTTATTTTATCCTAATATATACCCAAAGCAAATTCAAAATTGCAATTCAAATATAATTACTACTAACAATAAACCAGGAATAGATTTGAGTGTCAGTGAGACTTGCTAAAAGCTCATGTCAAATCACTTCATTCTGGGCAAATCATTTCTTTCTGTGTCTGTTTCCTCCTGTCTAAGATAGGGATACTGATAGTTACTGTATTGTTCAGAAATCTTTTGGTTGCTAGTAATATAAAACTCACCTCAAACCACCTTAAGCAATGAAAGAAATTCACTGTTTTATATAACTGAAAACAACAGTGTTAAATTTCGCACAATTGGGGGACCCAGGTTCTTAGGTGACATCATAAAGTTAGGAACTCTCTCTAACTCTCAGCTCTTCTCTCTGTCCTGGTGACTTGATTTCCCAGTAGACTCTCTTTCTCACAATCCTTTGGCTACTACAAGACTATTATTTTCCTTTCAGCTTTAAGGAAGGCCTCACCTGAGGGAACCATGCTTGGAGATTGAATGTTATATGATGTAGCCATTAGATTGATAATCTTAAACTCAGTTGCCTGGGAAATGAGCCAAAGTATTAAGAGCCTACTATCTACCATATACACTGCTACATTCTTCAAGTGATCTTCCTCATATCCCTATATGATAAGGATTGTTCCCATTTTACAGATGGGGAAACTGAGGCTCAGTGGGATTAAAGTGACTAAAATTCGGATCCCTTTGGAAATGGGGACAGGACAACACAATATACAAAGCACTCTGAGTATTTAGCAGAAAAGGGGCCCTCTGCCTTACACACACACACACGCGCACACACACACACACACACAAGTTACCACACGCGAGAGAATGTCGCCGCATGGTTGAAGTTAAAGAAAGCGCATTAAGCTTATTTGAGACTAGGGCCGTTTTTTACCCATCTCATTATTTCCAGGGCCTGGTTACTGAAGGACTTTTGGGAATAAATGTAAATCAAATGAGAGAGGACAGCTAGTGGTTATGCTGTAGCCACATCTTTGGTCATAGGACCTGGAATTTTGGTTTAACTCCACTATTAGGATACTAGTGTTTCACACAGAAACCAGTTTTCTGTTTAAGGTGGTTTTTACTTCTCCTGAGCAGAAATCTGCTTCGTTGTCACTTTGGTGATTGCTAATTGATTAAGCACACCTGGCTCCGCTTTCCCTGTTAGACAAATTTAAGTCCAAACCATAGGTCTAGGATCCTCTCAGCTAGTTAACTAGTTCATCTCCCTATTTTTAGGCAAGGGCTTCACTCACGTCTTTCCAGTACTGTGTGTTTATAATGTGTGTAGAGAGCTATTAGGAAGCTGTCTCTTATCGCTGCTGTTCTGTTATGAAACTTAAAAAGGATTTAAAGAAATGTCAAGAGCAAAAAAGGACATGAGTATTTACTGAATCCAACCTCCTCATTTTCACAGCTGAGGAAAAGAAGGCTTCGAGAGAGAAACAGATGTATAAATAAGCAAAAATGGGGGGTTGGTAGGGAGTTCGGGGAAAGACTTGGACTCAGGATCCAGTTGACAGATGCATGCATTCATTCAAATTATTCATTTAAAATATGTACTGGCAAGCTCATAGAGACAGGAAGTAGAATGTAGTTGCCAGGGCTGGGGCAAGGAAGGATTAGGGAGTTAGTGTTTAATGTTAGACTGTCAGTTTAGGGAGATGAAAGAATTCTGGAGATGGATGGTGGTAATGATTGCAGAACAGTGCAAATTTCTTAATACCACAGAACTGTATACTTAAAAATGGTTAACATGGTAAAATTATGTCATGTATGTTTTACCACACTAAAAATATATAAGTACTGAATCTTTACTATATGTCAGGCACTGTACTTAATGCTCAGGCTCATGTCCAGTATTTTCACTGTAAGCATCTTCACTGTAAACATCTTTGACATAAGCATTTTTTCAGCAAACGTTTTTGCTACACAGTTAGTTAGCCATAAGACAATTTAACCGTGAAAGATAAAATAACTGGTTGACAGTTTAGTTTACATTTGGCAAACTTAATGTATATAAGCTAGTTGTCAATTTGGTGTCATTTCTCTATTATACATATCTGAGCCCTCGTAATGGTCTGTACGGTAATGAGTAGACGTAGTGGTTTTAAAATACTACATGATAACAGCTGTGTGCAAAACCAGATTGCAAACTTTCGTGCAAAGCCAGATTGCATACTGTGCTTAAAAATGCAAATTCTTTGGTAAGCACATTATCCCCTCCCACCATTAAAACCAAAAGTTTACCAAGCTATGGCAAATATAAAAGAGGTGGCTACCAATTCACAGCAGTTTCCAAGAGCATTAATTACTGATTCTTTAATGGAAACCGATACCTCTCTTAATGAAGGAAGAAACTGTAGCAAAAAATAAAAAGTGCATTGCTGAACAAGGTGACGAATCAACAAGCAAAAAAAAAAAAAACTGTATAAGACTATGAACGAAAGACTTTAGAGACAATGCATTTTCCCTTTTTACAATAAAGCCTTTAATTTTTTTATTAATATTTCATGTTTCATTATGTCCTTTTTAATGTTCCTCTTTTATTTTTTTATTTTATCTTTTGTGGAGAAATTGCCTTATGGCCAGTTAGTTGTACTGTGAAAATGCTTATGGCCGAATACCTGGAACCACTCGGAGTAAGAAGATGAGGAAAAAAAAGATATTGTTGCTACCATTCTGGAGCTGACTACTATACATACATATCCATATACGTAATGACAAACTGGAGAATTGCCCCACATGGTAAAGTCCAGGGAGCTAAGAGGACTTGTGGTATGGGAACTAGGTCTATGTTGGAAAGTCAGGAAAGCTCTTGGAGAGAAGAAACATCTGTACTGAAGGAGAAGTTGAGCTTGTGCAAAAACCTGGGGTAGGAGTGTGATGCATTTAAGGGACTGAATAATGGCCAGGAGCGGAAGAAAGCAAGGCGGAGGGGGTGTGATGTAGACAGAGATTTTGGTCTGCATCCTAAAGGCAGTGGGAAGCCTTTGATATATTTTAAGTACAAGATAGGCCTAATTAAGTTTGGAGAATTTTCTCTCAATCCCTTTACACTATGGTATAATTAGTAGAGCAGAGGCCAACAAAAGTGAATGAGTAGGAACTGAGGGTATTTTATGAATCCATGCTAGAAATCATGGCTGTGATCTGAGTTTGGTGATGGAGATAGAGAGAAATGGATGAAGAAAGATGTTTGGGAGGTAAAATTGACAAGACTTGGTTATGGGGGGTGAGACTGAAAGAAGCTGAATGATCTCAAGGATGGTTGTAAAAATGGATAATAGATGATGGTGCATTCACTAAATTCACTAAATTCAACTATGAAAGAAATAAAGCATCTTATGTTTTTTCTTTATTTTAATTTTAGTATATTATGTAATTAGTATAAATTAAAATAAATAACTAAATTTTTAAAAATTTTATATAAAATCAAAATGTCATATTTTAAAAATCAGAATTTTAAAATTCTACCACTTAAGAGAGAACCTTCCTTAAGATTTTGTTGGATACACTTTCAGACTTTTTATATACGTATATATGGCTATGCATACCTTTTTTTCAAAAACAGGATCACATTAAACACACTATTTTGTGATGTGCTTTTTTAAATTATTCAACAGAATGTTGTAGTTATATTGCCATTACAAAAACTACAAAAGTGATCTTCAGTTTTTGCATCTTATTTCATCTTATAGAGAAATGAAATCTCTTTGACCGGTCAGTTAATGCTCAACATTTCTCATTTTTCACTATTCTAATAGCACTTCAGGGAATATTTTGCATCTAAGTCTTTGCCCATGTCTTACATTATTTGCAAATAATTGAATTCCCACAGGAAGATTCACAGGGTTAAAGTTTACACATCTTTAAGGCTTTGAAACATACAGCCCGTCTGCCCTCCAGAAAATTTGCACTGAAACACACGCCCGCAAACAACAAAAATAACCATAATAGTCAATGCTTACATAGCCCTTACTATGTGTCTTGCACGATTTCAGGTCCTTTACATGTAGTAACTCATTAATTCTCCTAACAGGACCATGAAAAAAGTACTATTATTTTCTCCTCTGTACACATAGAAAACGAGCACGCAAAAGCCTCTAAGTAGAGAGAAAACCAGTAACCCAAGAAAATATCTGTTTTTTCACACTTTTGTCAACACTAGGTATTTTCTTTTTTTTTCTTTATTCTGGTGGGTAAAAAATGGCATCTCATACCTGGTATGTTTTATATGAATCAATTTAATATTTCCAACAACCGTTTGGGTTCTATATCATTCTTCATATTACACAAAATGAGAATATAAAGCTTGGAAAGTTAGATGTCTCAAGCTACACATCTGATAAATGATAGAGTTTAGATGTGAATTGTGTTCTCTCTGGCTCCAGAGTCCACATTCTTTTTACTGTTATCTTCAGCTAGAGACTAGGATATTTGGAAATTTAATCTTGTCCTTGAGTAAAACCTACTGGAAGATTTCAGAGTGGGAACTCATGGAAGAATTCACTCTGACCTGCTTCATTTAGCATTTGATGATGGGGTGCCTGGGGGCTGATACAGAGGTTGCCTCTCAGCCTCGTTGGCACTGTGATGCAGCGAACGCATCCAAAAATATGTTAGAAAAGAGAAAGGCCTTTATAATGAGCCTGGGCCTCCCTTTGTCTTGTGAAGTTTTAACTACTGTAATTGCTTGTAGTGTGAAGTAGTGTATTTTTCACGTATCTATTTTTATTCTGTGTCCATGTCTGTCTGTGTATCTGCTTTTTTGTTTTGTTTTGTTTTGTTTTTCATTAACTCACTTGAATCCTGGTGGGTGTATTTCTTGTGAATAGTATCGCCTCAGGAAAGCACACACTCTCATACACACATTACATACACATAATAATAATATGAAGGCTAAATGGAGTAGAATTTATTCTTTTAAAAAAGCTAATGGTAAAATCTGAGCAGATGACTTTCTAATCCATACTGTATTTAATTGGCTGTATTGAACCATAGTACAAATTAAGTCTTCTCTGTAATTTATTCTGTCAGATGGTAACCCTCCAAACAATTTGATACTTCATTTAAACATTGGTAAATGGCTCATGGAAATGCTAAGGGGAAAAAAAAAAGATTTAATGATGATCAGATAAGAAACCCTCTGTTAACAGATGAATCCCTTTGTAAATGCTGTGAGAGCTAACCTGACTCAATCATTCATTAAACATTTATTGAGCAACTACCTTATCCAGCGTATATCTTTAGATGGCTGGTTCTCCCTTCCTTCTTTCTTTGACTTATCAAACATTGTTGAGCACTTACTGTTCAAAAGGAACTGAGATAAAACTAAGGAGAACCAAACGGCAATCTTTCTTTTAAGGAGCTAACATCCCCAAAGTGGGGACAAAACATGGTCTCAGGACTTAGAGGCTTTTGCATGCTCAGTTATTTCTGCCTAGAATACTCTTTGCCCCTGACTTTCTGGGGACTTCCCCTTTATCCTTTGATGCTCAGTTCAAGGTCAGCTCCTTTATCAAGATTTTCATTCTCCATTCCTGCTTTGAGCCTATATAACACCCTATGCACACCTTTAATATAAAACTTGTCTTGTGATAGTGTGGTTGTTAGTTTCTTTGCCTGCCTGTTCTATGCAATTGCAGGGTCCTGTGTTTTAATCATCTGCATAGATGAAGCACTTAGTGTGAGACCTGGAACATAACAAGTGCTCAATAAATACCCTAACTGGATGAATGGATAAATGTGAAACAAAATTAAGAGGTGTAAAGCATCCTAGTAGAAGAACAAATACAATGCAGTGAGATCTAGGGACAGGAATTATGGCTAAGGGAAATGGAATTCGGGCAGTTTCCTTGGATGAGCAGGATGTTAGAGCTGGGTCTTGAAGCATAGAGGTGATACAGTCATGTGGAGTTGGTGAAGTGTGAGTCGGGACGAAGAGCAAGATCTGAAGAGAAAACAATGTGGCCAATGGCATGGAGGTGGGAAAGTACAGACCTCGAAGAGGGAGTGATGAATTCTTCGAATTATCTGTACCCTAGGTTACCCTGAGAAGAAGGTTCGATTGAGGAGATTAATCTCTGAATTGTCCTTGGAGTTGTTCAGCAACAACTTTCATCCATGGTGTAATGCAGAGGGTTCAGACTGGGAGGAATAAATGAAGCTGTGGCAGAGCAACAGGGTGTTCTTGAAGCCCCTATTTTTAAAACCAGATACCTGCTTTGGTTTTTGGCAGTGCTTTAATAGTTAGACTAAGTTTTTCCACGATGGAATTTGTTTTCCAAAATAAATGTGGAAAAAGTATGACCAGAATCTGCCTTTCCTCCACCTTCTCCCTCCCACTCCAGCCCAGTATTCTCTGTCACCTGTGTAACAACCAGTGATGCTCCAGGAACTCCCCATAGAAGCACTCTGGGATGGACGAGTCCTTATCTCCCTCACCTCATCGTTTCAGCCTTGGCTGCTCAACAGATACTACAGATGGCTTAGCTTAGCTCCTGAGGGTAAACTTACAGATCATGCTGTCTTGACTTTTCTTGGACATCCTTATGGCTGTCCTTTACCCCAAACCTTCTGATTTATGACCCTCTCTGGCCTCAGAGACCTGCCGGAATCCAGAACAGCCTCAGCCGTGCTTCCCTTCCCAGCAACCCCTTTTCTTATCCCAGCTTATCAGTGGTCATGGTTTTGTTACTGGACTAGGGATCTGGGAGTCTAAAGAAGGGAGACCTTGATTTTATCTACATAATTGTGTTTCTTTTTCAATGCTTTATCATGCTGAGTAGGGAGAACAGGGCCTGGGTTTAGTACTGGTCCTGCCAGCACTCTCTCTGACCCTCTATTCTTTCATGAATAAACTCAGAATTGAACTAGATGATGTTTAAGGTTCCTCTGGCTCCAACTGCCTTCATGCTGATAAAATCTACTTGAAGACATGGAGCAATTTTGAGGCTCAGTGAGCAAGTATTTGCAAGATCCTCTGAGTTGCCAAGATGAATATGATAATACGACTGTGGGATTAGCAGGATTCTAATGTATTTATATTTCCAAGTATCTATATTATGTCTGCATGGTTAAAGTTGGAGAAAGTGGAGACATATCCTCTCTCTGACTCTTAGTTTCCAAATGAACGAGCCATTTTTAGAGCAATCCTCTTTAACATGTCATAAAATTAACTATGGGAAAAGATAATGTTACAAATATCTTAAAGCACTCCACGCACACACTTTGCGAAGCAATATTAGGTATCATCAGGCGTTCAAAATGTTTTGATTTTAAAACACTTAATGAAGATTCCCAGATAAATTGAAACACCTCCATCTGCTGTCTTGCATAGTAGGTGATATTTTACCATTGCACAATCATCTTCAAATCTAATTCCACCAGGAAGATTTCTAATCGCAGTTTAATTTGAGCAATATTCCACTTGGCAATCAATAAAGTACTGTCGTCAAACTTTGATTTAATGGGAGACGTGGATAACATGCTCCACATTATGCAGAGAGAGAAATATTTTCAGGAAAAGGAGAGAAGGAGAAAGTCTTTGTCTCCCACTTCCCCTGCTGCATACCATTCAAGCTCACAAAGCCTATAAATCAATACCCCCATGTTGTGTGAATATAAGTCTCATCAATTTTACATCATTAACACCGTGAAAAAGCTACCACTCTTTGAGCAGTTTTTATCTGCTAGCTAACTATGTCCTCTTAATAGAACAAGAATAAATGGATTCTGATTATTCTACTAACAAATACTTCCTTATTTTTGTTGAAATCCACTAGAATGATACAGTTGTCTTATGGTCACTTGTGAGGCTAAGGTGACTGGGCAGTGACACTCTTGCCAAGCATGATGTGCAAGTGGGCAACCTGGACAAGGCATAAAGCTGAAGGGAGAGTCTCAGGGGATATAAAGAGGACAGTGAATGATCAGATTCTGGAAAGTTAAGATGCAGCAGCAAATTTTACTGCAAGAATGATTCGTGAGGTCAGAAGCCTAGAGAGATGGTGACAGGCTAGGACTGGATGTCTTGGAAGGCCAGAGCCAGTGGTCCAGAACTAAGGTACAGCAGACACCCACTGTCCTCAGAGGCTGGCTGCGTGGTGCAAGGTTCTAATGGCTAAAAGATGTAGGGAGATGGAACAGGACCTTGGAGAACATCTACTCCAGTGGTTCCCAGTTTTTCATAACTGTTTCTGTCGCATTACATGTCTCCCTCCCTCCACGTAAGGAAGACGATTTTGTCCAAGAAAAAAAAGCATTTATAATCATTGACTTTCCTATTTGTATTATTTGAACCCTAATAATTCCCAAAGAGAATCTACTCAAAGATTAGCTAAGTACAACAGTAACCTGATACAATTCCAGATAAACTCAGTATTTTCATTTGCATGCACAGTGAAATATGTAGTCTTACTATGAATAATTATAAATTTCTGTTTAGTTTTTTGAAATGTTGAAAATTGCTTGGGAGCTCTTTTTGTTACATTTAATGACCCTAATAGATCCAGGGCTTTGGGTTAGGTGTCACTTATTGTGTACAAACATCTCACTTGATAGAGGAATAAGCTGAGGTTCGGAGAGGGACAGTGAGTGCCTTATGATCACATAGTGACTAGAATTCAAGCTTCTTAAGACTGAGTGTCATGAAAAGGCCCTTAAAATTATAAAGACTATGAACATGTTATATAACACCTAGATGCATACATAACCCTTTACAAAGTACTGTTTAATGAGGGTTTCTTTAAGTAGGTTTCGTATAGGAAAATGGCCATAAATATCACCATCGCCAACAGGATGGTGAACATTGTTTGCTGAAGCTTAGATAATAAAGGAGGGGAGGTCAGTTTCAAAAGACTTTCAGATTATTGATCAGCTATCCCAGTTCACTTCAGTTGAACAACTCTTGGCCAGGCATACTGCAAGGTACTAGCACGACAAAGATGAGGAAGACAGAGCCTGCTGGGGATCAGGCAATTATCAGAAAGGCAAGGTCTGTGAAAGCAGGAGCCCAGGGAGCTGTTTGTGAGAGTCCCTCAGGAGCTGTAGTATCTCTAGAGACTGAAGTTCTGTGGAAACACAAAACAGGGAGGAGTTATTTCTGCTGGGAAAGTGCAGGCAAGCCTTGTTCAGGGAGGTTTAACAGAAGTGGCACTATTTCAAATGGCCTTTGTAAGAGGAATAAGATTTGGGCAAGTGGATAAAAGAATGGTCATTGCAGACAAAGGGACGGACTCATGAAAAGCCACAGGGATATGGGGGACCCCACCTCTAGCCCAAATGGTGACTGTGGACCACAGCGAGAAAGGTGTTCCTCAAGACGCTCTTATCATCATCTGTCAGGAAATTGTTGTAACCATGCAAAGCCATGGTTCTATCAATGTGAATGGCGCCCCTGCTGGTTGTACAGTGTGCATCTTCCCCCATGGCAAGCAGAAGCCCTGGGTATGTGAGCGTATTAAATACCAAGCTGCAACTTAGACCGGGCTGTATCATGAAGAAAGATATAGCAGAAGCCTCCACCACTGAATAGGCCTGACTGGCTCTGGCAGGCTGAAGGAAACCATCACTACAGATGCCCGTTCAGCATGTGAGCAGTTCTGTTTATCTGTCCAGTCACAGCACTAAGACCGTGGAGGGGAGCCTCAGTTTCCCAAGGGCAGGCACAGCATTCTTTCCTTCCATCTGGACCAAACAGCTTTCCCAAAGCCCTCCGGGCCTGTTCACACATAGCTGAAACGCATCTCTTATTGATCAATAGCTCAAAAGGAAAGTTCCCTGAAATATGCTCTTCCTTTTGTCTCTCGTAGGCCCTTCAGCATCATCATGCTGTTCATGAAATATCCTACATTGCAAAGGACATCACAGATCACCGGGCCTTTGGATACGTTTGTGGAAAGGAAGGGAATCACAGATTTGTGGCCATAAAAACAGCCCAGGCGGTGAGTACCACATCCAAGGAGGGCATCTTTCCTTATAACTTTAGGAGACAGCACAGTCACACTGCTGGTCTCCGAGAGCCCACACTGATGTATGACTAAGTGGTGCTGATGCTCAGGTTCTCATCTAGAAAAGATAAACATCCTTGAAGCGAGGAAACAGGCTCATGCCTATCCAGTTTTTTTTTACTGTTGTTTTTTCTAATGGGTATTTTGTAATGACTATTTTCTTTTCTGATTAAGCTGGATGGAGGCATAATATACAAATACGTTTCCTGTGTTCGTAGCCTCATTTAAAAAGAAAATAAGAAAAAATAAATAGTTCTTTTGCATAAGGCCTACCCTAATTTTATTGTATCCAAAATTACTAATAAATAAAAACATTGCCTTTTATGCTTATGATTATTATGAATTTGTAAATATAATTAGTTGAAGAAATGAACTTTAGCCTAGATGCAATTTGCTAAACCGATATAAACAAGGTAGAATTAATTAAGGATGGAATGCTTTCACTTTAATAGGAGAAGGAAGGGCTGAGGATTGTAGCCGGCAAAAACAAAAATCGGTCGCTGCAGCTCAGTCCCATTCCCTTATTAATGCGTTTTACCACCTTTTACTCCAGGCTGAACCTGTTATTCTGGACTTGAGAGATCTCTTTCAACTTATTTATGAATTGAAGCAAAGAGAAGAATTGGAAAAAAAGGCACAAAAGGATAAGCAGTGTGAACAAGCTGTGTATCAGGTATACCTGTGAATTCATCCTGGTACTGGAGAAGATTGGGGCTTAAAATAAATAGATGTTAAAACTGACAGTCAGGGCTTCTCTTCTTGCCGTGGAGTAGAAATAAACAAAGATGAAAGGTTCCTGTGTAAATTACAGGCACCTAAAGCAAGCCGTTATAAATGAGCCCTCATTCTCTGAAATTCTAGGTATTGAAGAGAAAGTGAAATCTTGAACCCAGAGGATACTTTAGTGGAGGAGAACAAAAGAAACACAATTGCTTTTGCTATTGTCACTATGGGGGCGGGGTTGGCTACTAAGGGTTTTGATTTTTTTCTACATGTTTTCTACCTTAATGACCCATCAGCCTATCCTGCCCAGAGCTGGTTTCTTTACTGTCCTGTAATTTCTGAATACGGTCTCATATCTCTTCCTTTATATCCTCTACTTTACACCCTCCCTTCCCTCACTCTGCTATAGACAATTCTGGAAGAAGATGTTGAAGATCCTGTATACCAGGTAATTTCTGAAACTAGTTGGGGTTTTAGGGTCAGGAATGCTTAGGGGTGTGGTTCAGCCATTTAGTCCAAGACCTGAAGCATCCCCTGACTGCAGAGCCCAGAGAGGGATTCCTGAAGGGGTGGGCTGCCAAGCCCCATCAGGAGCGAATTCCCATAAAACCTGGCAGAAGTTTGGCGGGCATCAGTGACATGGGATTTGGAGATGCACTTCTCCCTTCTTGTCCTGCCTCAGCCCCCTCCACAATATGTAACAGTCTGATCCCAGAGCTGAATGTTTTCAAGAGTCTCTTGAATATTCTGAGTTCATTAGAGAGACCGAATCATGAAGTGGTTTCTCCGAGTTAAGAAACGAAGGTGGAGACTGACATTCAGACATTTGAACACAAACCCAAAAGATGGTTTGTAAGCTTTAGAAAGGATGTGAGAGAAAGTCTCCTGTCTGGTCCCTGATCCGCCAGACTGCTCATGCCACAGGGGCTGTTGTGAGGAGGGAAAGGGAGGTCCTAGAGAATCTCAGCCCGTAGCTTTCCCTGGACTCACCTCATGGTTGCAGCTCAGGTGAGGGTAGAGAGATGATTTCTCTTGCGTTCTAGTATGTGCTGTGTTCAAACAGATGCAGAAAAAAGGTAAGAGGAGGCCTCGTCCCCTCTGTGCTTATTCCCCAGGAGAGAAAGAAGACCAAAAACAGATTAGTTGGACGTAAAAGAAAACCTGAAACTTAATTTCTAACTGGGACACACATGAATAATAGATGTGTGTGTCACATGCATATATGCGAATGCATATTTTCACAAAAGAAGCTGGTTACCGCTATGACAAAAGTAGAATATGGATTTTAAAAGTAATATAATATGGAAAACTTGAAGTGCAAGGAGTATCTAGCATGTTTGGAAAACAGAAGTAGAAATGCTTTTAATGGCATGCCCTTGCTATACAATGAATGCTGAGGCCAGGATTTGTTTATAATATGAGCTCAGCCCCAGGCTAACTGGCTCACAGAGAATGTAGAATATTGACCTTTTTGAAATGGCTCCATTCTTTAGAGTCTGAAACATGCACATGAAAAATTTTATCTTTTATATTTAAAGCCGCGAATGTAAATTAAGGTGATATTTATGAGATGAGAGAATTTGGGATTCTGAGCTCTTCGGAGCTGGCTTCGGGCCTTGAGCCTTAGAGAGCAAAGGGAGACAACCACTGTCACCCAAAGTTCACAAAGTTGGAATCCAGGCATTCTCAGGAGACATCATTCCCACTCAGCAACACCAGCACAAGTGTACATTACTGAGATAAATGTCACTGAAGGAGAGTTATATCTCAAGAAAGATCTACTGATGCCCCAAGCAATCATCACCAAGGAGTGACCGTCAGACCTTTGCAGTTTTCCTCAGGAAAGGCAGGAATGGGCAAGGCCCATCTGGTTTTTCGGTTGTCTTTTTAAGGCATTTTCTCTTGTGCCTGTTCCTTTAATGCTCACTGTGATTTGTATCTTGAATTCCAAATGCTGTTTTTTTCCTCTTTCTTTTGCCCCTCTGATCTTTCCTCTCTGGCTGCTCCGTTAATAGTACATTGTGTTTGAGGCTGGACACGAGCCAATCCGTGATCCCGAAACGGAAGAAAACATTTATCAGGTATAAAATCACTTCCCTCTCTTACTGTTGCTCCACTACCAGTAACTGCACTGACAGGTCTGAAGGACCAAGGGCTCTCTCCTCATGAGCGTCACTCCTGATCATTCTAGGCTTGTTAAAATCCCTCCATATGAATTGGCTTCTAGTTCCCCTCCAATGTACCAGTAGTTGTCATGCCTTATTGTTAAAATGATTAATGGCCAGTTGAGTACAGTGTTTTAATTTTTAATGGATCCTAACTATTTTCAGTTGACCCCAAAAGCAAACATTCCATGTTACTAAAGTAATCCATCGGATGGTTGTTGTCCATAATATAACAAGGTCTTTCATTTCTCAAAAGATTGTGCTCATTCAATTTCTTTAAAAAGCTGACCACACTACTGAAATTCAAAAATGGTACTTGAAAACAACAGTGGGAAAATTAACTGAATGAAAGAAACTATAGCTAAAGGTTTTACCCCTTCTGAAGGGAAGGTCAATTAGTATTCTTAAATGTCTGCTTATGTGAAAAACCATGAACACACTTTTAACTCCTTTAATTCTCATAAATATGCTATAAAGTAGGCATTTTAATCCCACTTTTACATAGGGAACTGAGACTCAGAGAAACTGAGGAGCTTTCTCAGGGCCGTACAACTATTTAGAGCTGAGATCAAACCCAGGCAAGTAAGTGAAGGCAAAACTCACACTTCTTCCCCTGTGAATTCATCAAAGAGTTTGAGTCATTGCGGCATAGCAACACATCAAACAAATATGATGACCTCCAATTTTTCACTAATTAGAATCTTAGACCTAATTTAAATATAAATATTATAGAAGTAGGAAAAATTTTGATGTATTTCATAAGTGATTTTAATTTTCTTAATTTACTTAGTTGTGCGGTATGTTATTCTGCCTTGGGCATGCATTACTTGTATTATAAAAACAGATTTTTCAATTTCCAGCAAGTGCACAGAGTTCTGAATGACCAAAGTATAACCTTAGCTCTATCAACAACTCAGTTTAAACCAGCCCTGAGGAATAATAATCTAAGGACAGTTGACACTTGAATAATATGGGTTTGAATTGCATGGGTCCACTTCTGTGCTGATTTCCATCAGTAAATACCTGTACTGTTTTCCCTCTTTGTGGTCAGAGGACTGATTGCACTGATCTATGCCATTTTATATAGGGAACTTTGAGCATCTGCTGATTTTGATATCCACGGAGTTCCTAGAACCAATCCTCCATGGACACCAAGGGACAACTAAGTTCTTGGGGAGTTAAAAGTTCTATACAGATTTCTGACGCGTGGAGGGCTGGCACCCCTAACACCCACCTTGTTCAAGGGTCAGGTGTATTTCTCTCTGCCAGATTTGTCTGGACTGGATCACGTGTGAGGTTATGCTTCAAGGTTTTGTTTAAAATCATCACCTAAAAAGTTTCTCTCTCCAAATAGATAAGTTGCATTATTTGTCCTCAGTGTCAGATTTTAACATACAACCTTGCACCGTCTGAATATGAGTCCAAAGGAACCATTAACCAGTACTTCTCTGAAGAGAGAGCACCTTTAAAAATAATAGGCTTTTCCATATAAGAGGTTTCTGAATTCAGACACAGCTGGAGTTGGCGGGACTCCCTTTGTGCCCTGTGGGGGACTGCTGGGGAGGGGTTTTTAGGCAAGTGGAGAACTGGGTTCTAGCTTTGGCTCTGTCTCCAACAACCTCTGGCTAAGTGGTAGTAGGCAAGGTACTTGCCCTCTCTGAGACTCAGTTTCCCCAAAGACAAAATTGGAGAATAATTTCTCTCTAATTCACATGTCGTCATGAGAACGACACAAGCTGACATGGAGAAAGAGGCTTCATCCTTGTCACACACTGAGTCCACTGTGTGTAGATTTGGGATCATCATACAAGTACGACCAAACCCAGCCACTAATCCACCTTGTCAAGTTCCTTTTCTTCTCTGGGCCTCAGTTTACTCATCTGTAAAATGAGTAAGTAAGAGTAAAGAACATCTCAGGCAAGCCCTTTTCTGCTCTCCGTAGCTACTGCCTCATCATAGGCCTGTGATTCTTTAAAGGAACGTGTTGGCTGACTTTACAGGACAAAACTCTTAGAAATAGGGGTGTGTGTGTGTGTGTGTGTGTGTGTGTGTGTGTGTGTGTGTGTGTGTGTGTTTGCAGCGGCAGCATATAGTTTTGGTAACGTTCATTGGGTGCTGATTGTGGGCTGGCTCTGTGAATGAGGGTTTATACACAGTATCTTATTATCCCTCAAAATAACCCTATCTGGCTTGAACCATTATTTGTACCCTACAGTTGAGGAAAGTGAGGCTTACAAGGTCACAGCTACAAGAGGTAGTAGTCCCCACTCACACCCAGGTCCCTCTGACCTCTGTAAATAAAAAATAAATCTGGGGCTCTTTTCATCTGGGGCTCAGAATATCCTGATGCTGAGTTTCACAATTGGATTCTGTGTATGTTTCCAGTCACTATGTAAAAATCACACTTGTTTTAACAGTCTGACCTCTGGGATCTTCCTGGCTGTCCATCGTTAACAAGAAGGTACCATTTAAGAGAATGAATATTTTATTGCCCTCTATTGGAGAGGCCTCTAATAATTTTCCTTTCTTGCAATTGCCAGTCAGCTGGGCCTCAAAAATGCTTAACAAGAGATAAGCTCTTGGGCCTAAGGATAAGGCTGAGCTTTAAGGAACTGCTATTAGGAGCCTCATTATATTTTTTTAAGGGCCTGCAAGTGTTTCATAGCTATTCCTCTTGAGTAGATTGCAATGTTTCTTATACTTCATCTTGGCCCAGGGTGGTCTCAGATTTCATTCCATTCCCTCCCCCTGCCCCCAACCCTCGGTTTTCTGGAATGAGGTAAACAGACTTGGAGTCTAATTCTTTAACTATTTTGTGACCTTGGGTGAAGTATATAGCTTTTGTATCTTCAATTTCTTGGGCTATAAAATAGGAATACTGTAATACCTGCTTCTAGAAGTGATGCGAAGATGTAAAGTGACAAGGACAAGCACCTCACCTGGTCCCTGGTAGGTTCTGTATAAATGTTAGTTCCCTTCACTTCCTAACATTGTCAGTATCAGAGGCTGCTCAGGATGTCTTATGATGATGTGTTAACTGAAGTAGAACATGACTTGCTCACCTCAACTTGTGAGAGAGCCCAGTGGAAAGCTGCAGCCTTGCCTGACTTTGCTATTTATAATTCCAGCCTAAGGGAGACAGAGGCTCTTGAGTAAACGTAACCTCTCCTCAAGGATCAGTAGTCTCATTTTCCAAACTGGATTAATAATAGTAATTGTCTTTCGATTTGCATGCCCAGAAAAAGTTATCAGCTGTCTTCTTAAAACAACACAGAGCCTCTTTGGGGTTTTTACACCTCACTCAATTTTGACCCTTCCATTAATGGTGAGATAAGAAGAACAGTTACAATGATAATAAGAAAGTCAAGCCCTCCAATTTAAGTGCTGGGCCCAAGGCCAGAGGCTCTAATTCTAAACCCAGTGTTCTTTTGCACTTTAACAAGCTTCCTGCATGAGCAAGATCACATCTTTCCATGCAGGAGTTCTCCAATTTTATGCATTCGAAAATTGTTTTTAATCACCCACAATGTGTCATGTATCATTATTTTAAAACAGTAAGCCTCTAGTCCTATATCACCCAGCCCTTAAACCACCTCTCCACACTGTTAATGTGTTGCTCAACTGAAAGTGTCTTCTGTATGTACAATACTCAATGTATAGTTTTTAGAGTCATTTCATATCTAATAACTCATTCATTCAAAAAGTGATTATGTATGGAGCACGTAGCATGTGCAGGGCACTTGGGGATGGTTAGCTGGTTAGCATGGTCCCTACCCTTAAAGAGTTTATAGGCAACCCCCTGGACACTCATGACAACCAGATGAGGAAACTGAGGTCAGAGAACAAAGTGACCTCTGAGGTCACACAGCCTGTGACAGAGCCAGGATTAGGAACCAGATCTCCCACTTCCTTTTGGTCCAGAACTGTTATCACTGTACAACATCGTGTGACTAAAATGGTCTGCAGACTGCATGGACCGGCCAGGGGGAGATGAGAGCCAGCACCGAGGCTCTTTCTGGTCTTTGTCCCTTTCGCATCTTGCCAGTGTTCTGTCCTCACTACACACGTGGTAAATGTTTGATGCTTAGGCATTTCTTGCTTAACCAGTATTTACAGATAGAGAAATAAGGATAAGAAAATATTCGCTCTGCCCTCAGCAAGCTTACAGAGCAGTAGGCGTACAGAGGAGGAGCAGGCAGCTGCAGTTTGGCTTGAAAACTCCCATGTAAGATAAGCACATTTTATACTCTACTGTAGCAAGCTGATTACTTTTTCATCTCCCCAGCAAGACAAGGAGCTCTGTTCCATCAGGGGCCATATCCATCTTGTTCTCCATCATTGTTTCAAGCCAAGCACAGTGCATGACACATAATAAGTACTTGGTAACTTTTATTTTTTAATGAAAGGATGCACCAGAGGTTACAAGAGTACAGAGGAAGGTTCAAACTAGGCCTGGAGAGTTGAGCAAGGCTCCCAAGAAGATGTCCTGGCTGAGATAAATCTTAAAGGACAAGCGGGCAGATTGATATCTCACCCATGGGAGAGCCAAGCAGAAAAAGCTTTTTCAATTATGCACAGTTTGGGTTTATCCATCCCACTGCTTCTCCTCCATTTGCAGGAATAATTGAGAGTCAGCAGCAGTTCAACTTGCTCAGTGCCCTCAGTGAGCAGTGAATTACGGGGAACAGCAATGCTGTTCGCTGTGCTCAGAAAAGGGTGAGCCAGTAGAAATAAAAGTGAGGGCTGGTAATTTATTGGCCCTCATTAACAAGGACTCTGTAGGCATTCTTAGAGGATTCCTTTTAGGGGGAGCCCAGTTATTGGGAGCAAAGAAATTACATTCTTCATTGGCTACCTGCAAACGAAGGTTTGCAAGAGCAGCTCTACAGTGCGTCTTTTGCACAGCCATGCTCACGCATAGTGCTGTTTTCTATAAGAGTGTGCACGAGTTTCGGGGAGTGTGGAACGTGATGTCAAAGAAAAAGGAGCACCTGAAACAGCTGCGGGAATGGTGGGAATAGGGAGGAGACGCAGCTGTCTATGTAGTTTAGTTAAAAGAATCTGCCCAGGCTCAGACTGCTGGCTCCCTTGCTCACCTCTCCAGGCCTCATTTTCTTCCTCTGCAACATAGGAACAATTGTCATCCTTACCTGATTGACTCCTCCTGAGGATTACATGAGAATGTACATAAATACAAATGTTTAAAATAGTGCCCCATTAGTGTTAGCTCATCTGTTAGTAATAAATGTCTTGTTTGGTAGCCAGAAAGAGCTGGGTTTGAATGTGATCACTTTCTAGCATTGATGTTTTGGGCAAATTTCCCTAACATCTCTGAGTCTCACTTTCCACTATTTAAAGTGGAGATTATAATACCAACTTCTTAGGGTTATTATAAGGATTTTAAATTAAATGAGAGTGAAAATGACAAAGAGACTGAAGGAATAAGCTTAGATTCATATTTCTCTAAGAGTGGTGTATGGTTAGCTGGTTAGCCTGTTCTTAAGGAGCTTCCAGGCTGATGGAAAGAAAGACAGGTCATCAGACAGTTATAAAACCATTGCTGCTGGTCTCTCCAATGGAGGTGTGAGCTAAGCTCTGCTAAGTGCTGGGGAAGAACTAATGGTTACTTTCAATCTAGAATGCTTGATTGACAAATGAGAAAAATTCGACATATCCACTGTTGTATTATAAAATGCGTTCATATACGTATCTATATAATGCGTCAATGATAAAAGAAAGTACCATTCTAACATTTTATAGTCTTACGGTGCTTCATAGTTATTGATTATTTACTGTCTGTTTTCTCATTTGATCCTCAAAATAATCTGAGTGAGAAGCAGAGCCAATAGTACCCATTTTATAAAATTGGAGCTCAGAAGATCTAAGTGACCTGCTCAGGGTATTTCAGTTAACCACATGGCCCAATAAAACCCGATGAATGAATAAGAGAAAAGAGGGAAGGAAGAAGATACAGATACATATTTTAAAATATCACGATTTCCTGGATTCTCTTGCTTTTTATACCATTTCTGGGCCCCTTTCTTGAACAAAAAACCTTTGGTAGTTATCCGATGGCTTGTACACGATCCCAGCAGACACTATACTTTGTACTAGGACCTTGATATTTGCTATATTTTAAATAGCCCAATCTCAGTCGAACAGTTTAAGATGAGTTGCAAACTGTTTTTAATCATTTTGGGCAACTCAGAGAACCTCCCTGCGCCTCATTTTTGGCTTTGGTGAAATCGGGATTATTTTTTTCACCACATGATCCCTGAAGTCTCTGCAACGTTTTATCCTGTGATTCTGTGAGGAGCCCAGTGGCAGAGAAACCCTGCAAACATTTGTTAATGATTTTCCTAAATGTAGGAGCCTGGCCTCCTGCTTTCACAGTTCCAGCAGCCCCTCGGAGCTGGCCCCTGGGACCTCGGGGGCTGTTCTCACACACACTTAGCCAGTTTGGAGTTGAAGTCTGGTTGCTGTATTCTTTGAAAATGGAGTTACCAGAGTGTTTTGACTGTGTCGAATTTGATTTTTCCATAGGTTCCCACCAGCCAAAAGAAGGAAGGTGTTTATGATGTGCCAAAAAGTCAACCTGTAAGTGTAAGTGTGTTTTCTCTCTACTGTCAGATTCCCATGACCTGGATTCACATTGAGATTATGTCTACGATTTGAGGAAAGGAACTCCTCTTCTGGATAAGTGCCACAACCCATATGGCTTTGCTTAGGGGGAGGGGTGCAGGGGGACATGCTGGGACTCCTCAGTGGATCAGAGGGTAGGAGGCATAAGGGAGAAATGATGGCACGGAGGAAAGGGTGCCAATCTGGGTGGAGGTCTGGTTCCATGAGAGGGAGTGAGTAGAATCGTGCCAACCACCATGTCCAAGGGACTCAGGGTCTCGGGTATTCCATGATAAAAGTTTTCAGCCAAAGATTTTATTATATCTGGTCAAATGATGGAGAGAGGGCAGTGTCTTGATTTGGGGAAGAAAGTTGCCCATCCAACTTGAAAGTGGTTGAGAAGTTTCAGAGGGACAATAGAGGAAGGGCTGGCCAGGACCTTTAGGTGTAATAGTCCAGCCAACAGGCAGAGAGCTGTGGAAAAGGCCATCTGAAGTGGGCTTATGAGAACCCAGGAGGTCCACTGCATCTGTTTCTCATCTGCTGATGGGACTTCTGGAAAGTGAAAGGGAAAGGAAATTTCAGGCTCTGTGGTACTGCCCCCAAGCCTCTTCTAAGCCCAGACCCACATTTAGGATTTCCAGTTGGCACTCAGAAGGAACTGCTGTGTATAATTAAGGGAGCACTGGGGAGCCAGTGAAGGTTCTTGAGCAAGAGGGACATGAGCCTTTGCCACAAACTATGTAAAAACAAAACAAAACAAAAAAACTGGCGTGTTTAGTCACTATTGATCTTATTCAGCTCAACAATAGTTGGAAGGAGTATGAGTCTGAAGAATCCCGAGCACTGGTCTTAACAAAGCTGCCGTGAGGCTAAATGACTCTTTCTGGAACATTGTTGTTATTTCTGACCTCACACTGTGGGAGTCATAAAGATACACCTGTATGTTTCAAGATCAGATCGATAAGGGAGTTTGACACCCCATCCCATGAGGAATAGCTGGAGGACCTAGAAATGCTTGGCCTAGAGGAAAGAAATCATAGAAAATAAAATATGGAAATGGGAGTCCGAAGGGCCATGTGCAGAAGAGGGATTATAGTGTTCTGTGTTAGCCGGCTCATGAAACTGAGACCAGTGGGGACACTGCGAGAAAGCCAATTCCAGCTCAAAGTGAGGGTGACCTTCCTGAGGGTCAGAGCTGTTCAAGGGGCGGAGGAGCTGGCCCCTGAAAGAGTGTGCTCCCCATCAGTGGAGCTGCACAGCAGAGCCCGGAAGACCACCTGCCAGAAAAGCTGTGATGGAGACAGGGATTCAAACATGGAATGAGTAGAAGGGCAAGACGAGCCCTTGTTGTCCCTTCCGCACCTGGGCTTCTAGAGTGTCTGAGCTGGGAGTCTATTCTTACCCTCACCTGCCCCCATTCCCCTTTTCCCTTATGAAATTTCTTTTTGACCAGTGTCCATTTTTCTACCCTATTCTGTCAATGTCTTGAAACCACAATATATTACCTAAATACTGCTTCCGAAACCCCATGCCGGTTAATTTTAATGAGAAAACATACCTGCATACAAGCCCCTTTTCAAAAACCCGAGTCTGGAAACAGAGAACATACAGCGTGCTGCTCAGAGAAAAAGCCATTTTTCTCCCCAAGGTCTTTGGGTTTAATCAAGCCTCCTTGTCACTGAGACAGTGGTCTTTCCTGTTTCAATTTGATCCAGCCGCCATTACACAGCTCCCTACAATTCAATTTGTGCCTAAATTGCCTCACTTGCCCCTAAAAGGTTTAGAGACGTGAGGAAACATGCTTCATTTGCTGCCTTCGTTTTTGTGAATTTATTAACCAACCTAACCACACCATCTCAAGACAAGCTTAATAGTTAAAAAAAAAAAAAAAAAAAAAATCCAAGCTCCTTAGCCTGACATACACAGCACTCAGGTCCTGGGCTCAGCTTTTATCTCTAATCTACCTCCTGGTCCAGCTCTACTGAACTCCATGGTTACCTGAAGGGAACATGCCCTCCCCTAATGTCCTAGCTTAGCTTCAAGCTTTGTGCTCTCAGGGAGTCTTTCTGGACTTCTGCCCCAAACAGTGTCAGCAGGTCACCCCTCCCTTTGTGTCCTCGTACCCTATCATTCTTCTATTGATAGCTCTTACCACAGTGTCAAATTCCTCCTTCTTCTCCTTTATTTCCAGGAGCTTTCTGAGGTCCTTGTAGGATCGGAAGCAAGCCCAGGGCCTGGTATGCGGAAGCCAGGCATGACATAGCCACTCTAGGAATATTTGATAAATATATGAATGACTCTACCCTATAGTAGGAATTTATGAAAATCCCTGGCACTTTCTCTTAATGGGAACTCCCTGGTTTTTTTTTTCTGTCTCAAAAATAGGCATTAAAAGTAATAAGGTTTTATTGGAAAATGTCTGGGCTGCTTGAATGGCCTGCAGTGGCTCCCAGCCTGCTGTTCCCACAGCGTCCTAGAAGCATTTAATGGTGCTAATGGCTTTTTCATGAATGATTACAACATTACTAAATGCCTAAGAGAGGCTGCAGGTAGAAAGCGCAGGTTCTAGTGGAGAGGCAAATGGATACAGTTGGGACCTGAGCTCCCGCTCTTACTACCTGTGGGACTTCTGACAAGTTTCCTTGCCCCTCTGAGTCTCAATGTTCTCACCTACCAAGGGAATTATTGAACCTAACTTGCAAGGTTATTTTGAGGATAAAGTCATGTATATATTGCAGCGTTGGTTCCGCTTGCCTAAACCTCCCAGAATTATTTTAAATACCCCATGTTTCTCCCCGTTATGGGATCTTCCTGTCCTCCAGGCTTCCTCCTATAGACCCGCCCCACTGATGAGGGCACCTTCCCGAGGATACCTCTGTGCTCTGAAAATTCCTGCCATGACCTAACTGTTTGCCCTCTTACCACCTGCTCCTTAGCCAGAAAGACAAATACAACCAAAGTAGTGCATGTGAAGCAGCTTCCAAGTTGTTCGGGGCTTCCAGAAGTTTCCCAAAAGAAGGGAAACTGCCCAGTGTCCTGTTTCTCTTTTTCCTCCTTGGGTCCAAATCTGCATAAAGCCCTTGTAAAAGATTCAGCTATAGGATGTTATTGAGGAAAACCAGAAACCAGCCCAAAAAGATCTTCAGAGTCAGATCTGGGCATGCTGTCATCCTGGCCACCTACTAAGGATCTTTAAGCAGTTTTTTTATATCTCTAAGCAAGCCTCAGTGTCATCATCTGTAAAAAGAAAGTAATGCCTATATAAAAAGGAGACATTTATGTAAAACCCTTAATAAGGGATAGGGATTAAATTAAATGAGAATATTTTCATTTGAGATAAGTAATGCACTAGCAAACAGTTCTCGCCGAGTGGGGGGATTGCCAAGTATTTTAGGTGATTACACTCCTCCTCCGGGAAGCCTTCCTTACTCTAGAGTAATCAGCCACTCTGGCATACCTCTGTACTTCTCTTTGCAATGATCATATGGGTTGTTTTCTCTATGTGTGCTCATGTGAGCCAATGGACTTTGAGTTCCTTAAGAGCTTTGCCTTTGGGGTTAATGATATTATCTGCCTTAGAGTTTTTGTGTAAAGACTAGATGAGCTTAAATATATGAATCAGCATAGTGCCTGTTCAGAGGGAGGATTCAGTAGCTGTGAGCTATTCTGTTTGTTTCTCTTACTTTTCTGTGACCTCTTGAGAACAGGGATCACTTTTAATCATCACTATCTCTAAAGTAACTCTTTTTGGGAGTTTCTGATCTCTGCAATTTTGATGGTAGATTTGTCCCCCCACCCCTTCCCCCAAAAAAACATGTACAGATAAATTTTTGTAGGCCTGAAAGCTGATGAGGTCCCTCAATCTCAGCTCTAGATCTTCTGTCCTAGAGCCTCAGTCATTGGCTCACCTTCACTCTTGCATGGACAGAGACAGCCTCAAGAAGGTGGCAAATTTGATGTATTGGGGACTCCAGAGTTTTAGGGCAGCAAAAGTTAGAATTCATTATGTTTCTTATTGATCTCACCCATGTCAGTGCATCAACTTATGGGAGCAAAGTTTCGGTTAGCTGGCGCCAGGTCTAGACAGAAAGTTGATTCCATCTTTTTACTTTCTTTCCTCATATTCACTCAGCCCTGCCCTAGTCTTACCCCATCCTGCGACAGAACCTTAGGATGCTCAGCTGTGCTGACCTCTTTCTTGTTCTTTTACAAATAACTTGTTAAGATGCTCTTGTTTGCTTTCTTTAATTTGGACCTGTAATGTCTCCTTCTTCTAGCAGATTTGTTCTTAGAGTCATGCTGTGGTCCCCTCCACGCTTTCCTAAAAACTCTGAGCCAAGATAAAGATTAATCCTATCCACTCCTGGAAATATACATTTCATCTCTTCCGGGTCAAGGCAGCTGGAAGCTTTGCACAGGAGCTAATGTCTACTGTATCTTAAATACATGGATGCATTTTTTATGTCAGAGTCTCCGAAATCCAATGGCATACATGCTGACTCACAGGAAATGTTAGATGGCTGGAGAGACAGGGAAGTTTCAGGAAAGAGGGTCTAATGTGGGCAAAGCTTTGACTGGTAGGCAGGATTTGAACAGGCAAAAGAGAAATGGAAGACCTTCTAGGCAGATCATTGAGGTCCCTCTAGCCATACAGTCCATCCTGCCTGTACTTAATAGCAATCAGAGCTGATTAATTTATCATAAGTTTCTATCCAAAAAAAAAACGGGGACATACAAGTAATTTTTATTTCTGCCAGCTGATAATGCTGGACATGTTCTTTAGACAGATATCCCATCTCATTGGGACTGTCAAAAAGGCAAATTCTGAGTGTAGAGGAAGGTGTCTGCTAAGCATCCCATTACTGCATTCATTATTTAGTGCTTTTTGCACTCTGTTAGCCTTTGAACACGATTCTCATTCCACAGTGGGACCTCAAGTGGAGCAGTGCAGTCACAGGCCGCTGAAATGCGTTTTTCAGACCCTTTTATGCCCCACAACACAAACTTAGTTGAAACTTACTGTGAAAGTCAACTGTTTAAATGACACATACCTAAACCTTCGTATGATTCATGTTATTTTTGGATGAGAAATACTCAGCACTTTTTTCTCCCCTCCCTTCCCCGACTCCCCTCCCTTATAATATTCTTATGGCTGAAAAAGATCTTTTATCCTTTACCTTATAATTGCCCAGTTTAAAAGGCTTTTATGTAGTTGCATTAGGCATAAAAGACTTTCTAATTATCAGTAATGACTTTTTTTGGCCTTCAAAAGAGAGATTCTTAAAAAATTTGGCATAGCAATAAATAGGAAGGACACAGGCTGTCAAATTGGTAAGTTAGACTTGACATTAATTTGCTTTTGATGAAACATGGATTCAAGAATTGAAAGGAATGAATAAACCCCCCCGAGAGCCTTTTCTCACTTCGGGTGTGATCTTTGTCAATCACTTCGACTTTCTGACATTCATTTTCCTGAATGGAAACTCTACTAACATCTCAGGGCTTTTGGCGAGATTCATAAGGCATTGCAAAAGTGTTTTCTGTGAAGATGAGGGATTGCTTTTATAGATCCTGGGGAAGTAAAGGTTGAGGGATAGTATGTATTAGTTGCCTTCCCTTTTTTTTACGGGATATTCTATGATTAAGAGCAAGGCTCAAGTTTTATGACAAGAAGACAAATCTGGGCTCAAAACAAGAAAACAAATCTCAGTCCATCGGAGCTGTTTTTCAGAGGAAAGTGCAGAGTAGTGAGGTCTCTACCCTTAGGAGTATTCAAGCAGCAGGTAAATGTTTCTATAAAGGATTTTGATATTGTAAAGGTGTGTCCTGAAAAGGAGCCACACTGGGAGAAACTGATAGAAATCCTGATGATTAAGATGTGATGTCCAGGCTTCCATCCAGTTCTTTTCTTTGTTTTATAGTGTCAGGCCACTAGCCATATGTATTAAGAAGCTAAGGCTGACTTAATTGTGGAAAAAGTAGGTAGACTTAATTGAACATCTGCCATGTGCCATGGACAGCCTAGGCTTTGGGCTTGGCTTATCTTTCATTAATCACAACCTTGGGAGGTAGATGTTATTTATATAAGGAAACAGAGGCTTCAAGAAGCCACATAATTCACCCATGATTACAAAGTTGGTAAGTGGCAGAGCTAGAATTTGAATTCTAGATTGTTCTGACTCAGGCACCCATATAATTTCCACTAAAACATACTGCCTTTAGGATTAAAGAAAACACAAACCCCTCCATCTCCTTATAGTCACTCTAATCAGAATCAGCACTCAGGCCTCAGTTCCCCTCACCCACTGATCATAGTTTTTGAGTCTTTATAACAGCACTTAGCCTGCGAGAGGCCCAGTACTTGGTTGCTGCATGTGGACATATCTCTCCTGCTTTAGACTGAGCTCCATGGGTCACGCCCAAGTCTAATTCATTCCTGAATCCTCTGTCTGCGTGGCGCACTGCTTTCACCATCCTAACGTTGAAAAGATGTTTGTGAATCACATAGAACAAATCTCAGTGGAAGCTGCCCTTTTCTGAAAATCAGAAAATGTATCATATTGCCACTCCTGTCTCCCATCCTCCACGACACCTATGTGTTTGTTTGAGAACCTTGTCTTCCAACAGTCAGTATTCAGTTGGTTTTCCTTGCCTTAGATTTAATTCAGTTTCTCTGCCGCAGATGGAGGAACAGTCAACCCATTAAAGTGAAGAATTTCTCTGGACAACTGTTCCCTGCCCCCCACTCCCACGCCCCGCTGCCCCACATAGTCCCCATCTTTCATGGCAAATCAATTTCCATTCACAATTCAGCAGTCAGTTTTTCCTTTTAGTTTGAAATCTGGATCAAGATGTCCCATAATTAGATTAAATCTAGTCTGAACATTTGTCAGTTTCACTTCCTCATTAAGCACCACATTGTAGAGAAATTACAATTATTGCAAGGCAGTTAACATAGATGTCACACAGGAGGAGGATGTCCTGAAGTGAGGGAAAGGAATTCGAATCTACATATTTCCACAAATGAAAAGGAAGTTTGATGTTTTGGTGTTTCTTAAGTGGGCTTTCTTTCAGCTGTACTTAAAAGTTGTCCTGAGATAGAATCCTAAATTCCTGGAATCTTAAAATTAGTGGGAACATTACAAGATGCTGTCTGGTTTAGCCTCCCCAGCAATATGAGAATCCCCTGAGGACACGTGTGATAAATGCAGAAGAACATTCCTGTCTCTTTGGCTTCACCTCACACACCTGCAGTGACAGAACTTTGTTACTTCTACAGCCTCAGAGCTCCAACTCCTAGAAAGCCCCCCACCTTTTTTTAGTTTCCCTACAAATTCTATTCATTTATGTATTCATTCATCTATCCATTTAGCAAATATTTACTGAGAACGTCCTATCAGCCAGACAGTGATTTACTCACTAGAGATATAAAGATGAATAAGACTGGCTACTTAAGAATCTTAATGATCCCAAGAAGAAGATAGACATATAAAAATAATTAACAATCAATATAATCAAGGCTGTAAGAGGCTGTATACAAGATGCTCTGGAAACATACTGGAAGGCAATAAACATTGCCTGAGGGAGTTTGGCAAGGTTTTTCACCCAGGAAATAGAGTTGGGGTAGAGTCTTAAAAGATGATGGGAGTTTGGCACTGGAGAAAGGGTGGAAAAGTATTCAGGAAGGGGAACCTGAATGTTTAAAGGCACTGAAATATGGAAAAGCCTAACATAGCCCAGGCTGATGAATAGTCTGGGGTAGTAGGACCACAGGATGTCTTCCTGGGAACAAGAGACAAGGATACCAAAGGAAGCCAGCCCCAGTGAGCAAAGGGCCTGAAATGTGATGCTCAGGAACTGGGATTTGTTGGGAAGCCACTGATGCCTTCAGGTAGTGGAATGACACTATTAGAGTTGTGTTTTTCAACATGACTGGTGGCCTGTGGCAGGCGGATTGACAGGTAGGGAGACTATTAAGAAGCCAATGGAATTATTATGTGTATTCATCAGGAAGGAGTCAGGAAAATAGAGCCCATACCAGGTAGTTTAATAGAGGTAATGTAATTACGAAGGTGTTAGAAGAGCTGAAAATCCAAACGGTGGACAGTGGGGCAACTCGGATTAGTAATAATCCAAAGTCCTTCCCTAGGGCATGAAAGACAAAGAAAGGAGGTGGTGTTAGCAGAACCCAGGAGCCAGGTCTGCCAACATCCCATCACTGGCAGGCACTGGGGCCTGTTTGTGCATCAGCCTTTCCATCCTCTGTCTTCGGGTTCTTACCAGAGACAGCCATGATCCCTTCTATCTTCCTCTCTGTTCCAGGTTCCTGATTCTCATTTGGGCAGTGTCATATCATCGCTTTGAATGATATCTAGCTCTTTCTCCCAAGGTTGAAAACCGGACTGTCACGAATGGAATTGAAGTTGCAAATAGCTCGGTGTTAAATCTTTCCTGAAATTTGCTTTCCACAAATGCACATGTGGAAGGGGATAAGTGTTTGCATAAACAGGCACCTGTTCTACTGTTTGCTCGATTGTATGTTGGCAAAAATCACAACCAGGTAAAACAATGATCACTCCATTCCTCTACTAAAATACCTTCTGGTCTCCTAGAGGAATGGCCTTCAAACTTTAAGTAAAACCCAGGAATCTTTATTCAAATGAAATGTGCCTGGTAGCCTTCTATATAAACAGAGGAAAGAGGTGTGGTTGAAGCTGGGTTGAAGCCTACACAATTGGAAGCCCTCCCTCCTGCCTACTCGGAAGGGCAAAAGTTTCTGGAAGGGAAGTGGTCCAGAGAGGGTATTGTGAAAACCACTGTCAAAGGAATCCACTAGTTAATTCCAGGGGTGGGAGAAGTTGGGAGGTCAGATGAGGAGATCCTTCACATTGTTACTCCTATGAGAGGCTTTGTTATTCTGTCATTGAAATTGTGGCCACAGATCTTGAGCCTACTGTTAGCGAGGCAGTAAGAAAGAACATGGAATTGAAGTTAGAGCTTTACATTTCTCAGCTGTATAACGCTAGGCAAGGTGTTTTATCTTTCGGGTTTTTCTGAGTGACCAAATAACAACATGAGGAGAGCTACTTTTCTGGGTTCTTGTGAGGATGAAATAGCAGATGTGACTGCACTTGTGTTTGGCACAGAATACATGCGCAGTGCTTGGTAGGCAACATGGTGTTAAAGTTAAAAGCGTGAACCTTGTAGCCTCACTGCTTGGGCTTGAAGTTTTTCTCCCTCAGTTACCAACTGTGCACCCTCAGGTGGGTTATTGAAATTTCTCTGTGCATCGGTGCATTCACTTGTAAATTGAGGATAATGACTTTGGTACCTACCTTATAAAGTTCTTAAGAGGACTTGGATAAGATAACACATGTAAAACATTTAGAACAGCACCTGGCACATAGTAATTACTCAACAAATGTTGGCCGTAATTATTTTTATGAGCTATTATATGGACAAAGGACTGTAACAAGTGCTTTAAGAGCTATGCAGATGAGTAAGACCTGGCCCAGCCACTAGGGTTCTTTTAGTCTAGTGGAGGGAGTAACTGGTGTTCAGAGTCAGGAGTTGAAGTGCCTCAATTTTCCATGCCCAAGCAATGATGTCAACAAGGTCAAGGTTGACTCAGGAGCCTGAGGTGGGGCTGAACCTGCAAGGGAGTACCATTGCTCTGGGGCAGGTATAGCACACAATTTTAACTACCAAATGTGAGCACCCCAAGAAAGAGACTGTGGTAGCCACTTAACTCACTACTTCAAGACTCTCCCAAACAACCATAAGACACAGGTCTCTTCTCTACTGTAAAGGATATTGAAGATCAGAGAAGTTAAATCACTGAGCATAGATAGAAGAGGCATCACTAAGAATCTAATCTAGAGCTCTCTGACCCTAAAACTAGGATAACCTTCTTTATCATCCAGACTGGGTCACTTTTGAAAGTGGAAGGGGTGTCTTTTGAAAATTATGTCAGGACACTAGCATGAACAGATGTCCTAGGCAAACCAGAACATAGGGCCACCCTACCCAAAGCTAGTAAGTGCTCTTCTACACCAGAACACAGTGAGATTTCAAAAAGAAGGCAGGTGGCATCTTGTTTCTAAAACTCTTTGCCAATAGTGCTACCTGTGCTAAAGCAATGGCAGTACTACCCGCAAGATACAGGTGCACTGATGCATGCTTGCTCCTTCCATGGGCATAAATCAGGTTTCTTGGAGATCTGTTACATGGTAAGAAAGTGTGATTCAGGGGTATCTTTAACTGCTGCTGCTGTGAATCTATCATTATTCCTCTAATACAGATCATTAACACTCACAGAACCTTAACTGCAGCATCTCTAATGAGCAGAGCTGTAATACATAGTTTCCCCATAAATATCCATTGATGCTGACACTCATTCTCTCTTGGCACAGTAATTCCACTTTTCTGGATAAATCATTATGTTGAAGCTCTTTCTTTCTCCCTAACCGCTGTTATTGGTGGTTGCAGAAGAAAAATGAACAAACTCTAGTTGTAAAAAGGGAGAAAGAGATAAATGTGATCATGGAGAATAAGAAATATATACTGGTGATAGTTCCAACCCAAAGCATTCAAAACTTGTTTTTGCAATGACTTAGAAAGGAAGCAAGAAATGAACATTTGCTAAGCACTTACTAGGGGCCAGAAAGTATGTGCATTGGTTGGCAAGTTGTATCTAGTTCAGTGAGTCCCAAAGACTGTGTTGCCTAACAGTCATTTGTGACACTTTTAAAAACAACTTCTTGGGACCCACTCCTATAGATTTGCTTTTGTAAGGTTTTCATGTCTTTATATATAAAGGGAGATTTATAAAGCTCCTCAGATGGATTCTGATTATAATTTTATCTAGTTTAATTAGCGTGACAAGTATTATTTTCTCCATTTTATGGATGAGAAGATTGAGGTTGAGATGCTAAGTGAAGAGGAAAATAAAGTCTGGTTATCAAGGATTAATTGCTTGCTTCTCTGCTTGAGCATAAAGAATGACTTGTGTTAGGGTGACATTTACTCTCGCTTTCTTACAATGCTTTCTCCCTTCTCTACCTCTCGTTTTTCTACCTATCATAGAGTTCTGTCAGCATATCATCGTGATTCTCTCTAGAGGGTTAGCAGCTGTCCAGACCTCCAGTATTATTCCTTTTTCCAACTGTTGCTTGCTGTCAGCTCAATACTCTGTGTTTTTTTCCCCCTTTTCCTATATTTTCTTAATCTCATCGCCTTGTCTCTTTGGCCATTTCTGTTGTCGTTGTTTTCTTCCATCACCTCGGAAGCTCTCGTCCTCTGTCATCATTAAAGGTGTGATCTGGCCATGTTCCTCCAAAGAGGATTGAAGTGGACTCTGGCAGGATGTGAGTCAGTAGCCTTTACAGAAATCAGAAGACAAGGAAAGAATGTGTTTGAGGAGATCAGAAGTTCTTTAGATATGTTAAATTTGAGAGACTAAATGGTATGGGGTACAGTTGTTTCACCAATGGCTAGCAACCAAAGGAGGGAGTGATAAGATCAGATATTGGCTGGATCTCAAGTAGCAAGGATCGTTCCAGATTGACTGCTACCCTTGAACCACTGATGGGACTCACTAATGGGAAGGACTTGAAAAATTCAGGTGGAAATGCCATCCAGATATCAGAAGGGCTAGAAAAATAGCACATCCCTGTTCTTATAAATTTTTCCTAGGATATTTCCTTAGGATTTCTTTGAGATTAGAACCAGGGCTATTTACTCTGATTACAAAGCTTCATTAGGTTAAGTGATAGAGTACATATGACACCTTTTCTGGAGTTTAAAATAGCACATGCCAAGTCTCTGTGAGTGAGCGAGTGTGTGTGTGTGTGTGTGCATTTGCATTTGCACACACACACACGCGCGCGTGCATACACATACATGCTGAGCATTCGAAAACACCATATGGACTACCATTCCTTCCACTTAGTAAGTCATGCTATCACCAAGTTTTGTTCTGTTCAGTTTTCTGTTCTCTTGCATAAGCAAGTCCATCCATTCACTCTTTTTTTTTTAATTTGTCATTTGAGTATAATTTCCTTCTGTGTGCTATCCACTGGGATATCTACATATTAGGAATACAAAGATGAATAAGATATAGTTTCCCATACTTAGGCATCTCTGCTAAATAATCTGTAGTAGAGAAGAGAGAAGGTAATCAACCATTATAACTGGACATGTGTCATGCCCAGAGGTGGATCATCTAATTCAGAGATCTCCAACCTTTTTGACACCAAGGATCGTGCTCCTATGAGAATCTAATGCCTGATGATCTGAAGTGGAGCTGACACGGTGATGCTAGCACTGAGGAGCAGCCGCAAATACAGATGAAGCTTCGCTCACTTGCCCACCGCTCACCTCCTGCTGTGAGGCCCCCCCGGTCCTAACAGGCCACGGACCAGTCCAGTCTGCAGCCCAGGGGTTAGAGACCCCTGATCTAATTCATTCTGAGGGTCATGAAGAGAGGCTTGGAAGAGGTGACCAGACTCAAGTCTCAAGGGATGTGTTACAGTTCTCCTGACGAATGAGGATGGGAGGAGTAGCCAGTCACAAGGAACAACAGCTCATACCAAGACCTGAAAGGGGAAGAAATAAACCGAGAGGCCTGTTAAGAGGGCAGGTTGGACAGTCAATCAGAGATGGTTGAGGATCAAGCTCTTCCAGGTTATCTCTGATTCCAAACCTTTGGGCTGCCTTTTGAGTGTAGTCTATTGGTGAACACACCTTACTTGCTCCTTTGAGCTCTATGAAATAGCCATTTCCCACACTATTTTAATTATGAGTAAACTGAGCTTTCCTTGGGGCTTTAGTTTCCTCATTGTAAAGTGTAAGCCAGGTTTCTCTGCTCTGACTTATGATTGTCTCCTCTTAGTCTGTACGACTGTGAGGGGAATTATAAGGGGGAGAAAGGCCCTAGACTAGGACTTAGGAACTTAGGGTTTTATCCCAGTTCTTCCACTATTTTCATGATTTTGAAAAAGTGGAGGCCTCAGTTTCTTCTTCATCTGAAAAAAAAATAAATAGTGTTGAGTCGGGTTAGGGATCTCTACAGTCTCTTATTCTACTCTGCAATTTGTAAACTGTTCAAAATGCCATCAAATAGATGCTACAAAATCATGTTCCTAAAGGGTACTCCATCAAATTGTTGACTTAATATATGACCCAAATAAGCAGGCACTAATAGAGGTCTTACTATATGTCAGGCACCATGCTAATTAAGCTATTACCTTAAATCTTATCCAGGATAATTTTCGCACAGTTTGTGAGGTGGATATTTCCCTAATTTTACAACAAAGAAAAATTCAAGAGATGAGTAAACTAGTCAAATTCTATTCACATAAAAACAAAATTCTTAGTTTGATCGTTTGCAGTGGAGCTAACTTCAGTCTTGTGAATGGCATCGCAGCAGTGAAAATGGTACATGCTCTGTGAAAATGTTCAGTGTGGTACCCATGTTGTGACACTCTGCATGCTCTGACCTGAATGGGTATCCTCCAGTTTTTCTAACTAGACTGTTACATACAGCTCAGGGAAAGGATAGCACCTCAGCCCTCAAAGTATTGGCACAGTGCCTTGCTCATGTGGGCATTTAGGAAAGGTTTGTTAATTATTCAATGAATGCCTTGAGAATTGAATTCAGGAATGAAGTGAATAAGGAAATGAATACCTAAGCATGTAAAATCTGCATTCCTCCAGAGAAGAAAAGGAAAAACATTTTGCACGGAACGGCTGTCAGAGCAGCAGGCAAAGCCCTGCTGACTATTTTTTCCTTTGCTGTGACATCTCTCCATTTGTGATTTCCTCTGATTTGCTCCGTGTTCAGCCTGAGCCTCTGCTACTCTCTCTTGATTTCAGCTCATCTAATATTTCTTGTTACCATTTGGGTGCCATCTGGACCGCAGGAGTAGCCTCTCCAAGAAAGACACATCAACAACGAAAAAGATGACTAGTTCTCTGAGAAGTTCCCCCTGCCCTCCTCCCCCAAAGTGTGTTGAGATCCCGTCATCCTGCTGACAGGAGCCAATTCCACATTACTGTGATTCAAACTCCCTCCCTTTTCAAAGTACTGAACTGATGCCAAATCTTGTTAGGAGTTTTTCAAAAAGCCTTGAGTTTTTGCTTATGTGGAACTAGAATAATAGATTTTTAAAAGGAGAAGGGATAAAGGAAGAGATAACTGAAATCAAATGATTATAAGCTTTGGGAAACTGACCCCCTCGGTTTCTCATTTTCTCTGTGCGTTTATACCCGTGCAGGTCTGTTTGTTCTGTTGGCAGCCACTGAAGTGGTAAAGCCATCTCGCAGCCTGCTGCTTCCCCTGACGAAGGATCTAAGGAAGAAAAGAGACACCACGTTTTAAAGTTCTCCTTGTCTAATACCAGATCTTTGGGATGAGGCCATGGGTTGGGACAGGCGGGATCTAGAATCCAGGAAGCTTCTAAGAGTGTAAAAGCATGAAGTCGTTCCACGTGCTCCTAGAAAAGCTGGCTGGCTAGGATGGTGTTTTCAGTGTTTTTTTCTTACTTCCCATCACTGGCCCCATTTTGGCTGTCATCATAGGTTAACTATATATCATCATCACTCTCTTTGTGCTCACTGTCCACTATCCTCATGTCTGCAGCACTGTCACCATCAAATCCTCAACACCAGTACTGCCACCATTCCAATGTCCACTACCTCCAGCTTCCTTGACTCCCTCAGGATTGGGTTGGGCACTGTGTGTTTAATACTAAAGAGAATAGCCGTAGTAGCCACTGGCATGAATCACTTTGTTACTTTGAACCAGGCACTATATACTAAAAGCTTTATGCAGATTATCTTGTTTACAACTCCAATCATATGATGATTGCCTGTTTTCCTTTCCATCTCCCTCATGTGATGTAAGGGCAAGGACTGTATTTTAGCTTAGTTGCTTAATAAATAGATGTGGCTATCACAGTTTTATGATAGCCATCACCCCAAACACTGGCACCATCATTTTCCAGGCATCACAATCAGTATCTCCTTACCTGTGTCACTGTTACTGAGATCAGACTTAGCTGTTCGTGTCTTGGCACATAATCATTGGTAGCCTGCAAATTGTGCCACCAACCCAATCCTTACGTATATTTTCAAGAAAATAGTGGATGCGTTTTAAGAAATCAGGGCATGAAAGCATAGAGCTGACATCTGAGTTTTGAAATAGGTATAAGGGAAGGAAAAGAAGAGACAGGTATAGGGTGGGTCGAATGACAGGGCCGATTCCCAAAACAATTCAGCCCTGATTGAGTTAAATATGGGGGTAAATGTGCAGGAGCAGAAACTGACTTGGATTGAGTGTCTGCTCTGTGAAGACCACGTCACACCTTTAACTTCTCCATCAGGTGACTTCGCTCCCTCCCAGGACCAGTGTTTCCCAAACTTTTTCAGTGCCCTGGAACCTGTCTATCCTCATGTACCCAGCAAATCATTCCATAGCTATATAATTCCTTTCTTCCTTTCTTTCTTCCTTCCTTCCTTCTCTCCCTCTCTCTTCCTCTCTCCCTGCCTCCCTTCCTTCTTCCATCCTCCTTATCCCTCTCCCTCTCCCTCTCCCTCTCTCCTTCCTCCCTTCTTTTCCTTTCTGTAATTTTGAAAAGGAAACAGGCATCCATTGAGATTTTACTTTGCCAGTTGCTGGGCAATTCTTTTCATATGCATCGGTCTTCTCACTGCTTCTTCTCAGCAAGTTCACTTTGTAAGCATTATTATCCCTATTTTGTAGAGGAGAAAACTGAAGCCCATAGTGATGAAGGAAACGCCAGTGATGAAGCAGCAGCTTGACCTGGAAGCTACTGTTTCTGACACTTCTGTTTCTACCCTCTGAGCCTGCCTTTTCTAAAAACATCAAATTTCTCACTTTAAAGTGTCCATTGTTTTCAAATTAATTAATTTGAAACTAATTTTCTTGATATTAGGTTAAAATTGAGAAGCTCAAAACTCCAGAGTCAGATTCCTTAGCAACAGCTATTCCCTGTGCGTTCACATTAGCCCATTCAGGTCAACCCAGCACCCTGACCTATGTCCAATGGGTCTGCCTTTCTTGAAATATCTAAATAAAGCACTAGCAAATTCACATCCAATCCCCATCCTGACTTTATCTTTGCATATTAATAAAGGCGGTTTCAAGGACCAGCTTAATTTTCAGGAAGCCAGATGTAAATATTTCATTGTCCAAGTGTTCATAGAGATACTACACTTGCATGCACTTCAAAGGGAAGATGTAAGTTTCATTATAAGGTCTACGCATTTCCCTCCACCTTCTAACCTTCTAGACAACCTTTGGGACTCTCTCAAAATGGTACCCTTTCCTTAGCTACTTAAATGAGGCCCAACTTTGAGTAATTAAAGGCAACTTTGCAATCATTACAGGGACAAATCCTCAAAGCAACACCAATTCCTCTGTTACTAGATCAAGGCATTGCATCCAGCAAGACCATTAAGCCCCAAATCTCAGTAGGCCTGGAATAGTTTAACATAAATGGGATTCTATTTTGTTGAAATGATGATGAGGCTTCATGGATTTCCACTTGAAACATGAATCTTAACTTCCTTTAAAAAGCCCGTAAATATCTGGCTCTGGCTTGAAAAAAAAAAAAAAAGTTTACATCCAGAAGGAAGCTGCTATTTTTGCTAACGGAATTTGATTTCATGGTACTGTCTAGACATAACAAAGAATTCAATTCTCCCATAGAACGTTTCCAATCAATGCAAAGGATGTTCTTGAAAGGAATAGAAGAGACGATGTAAGAAAAAATATGTCCTGTATTTAGAAAACACCCAGTCTACTGGACAGGTTTTTAAAAATACATATATTATCTAAAGCTGAGCTATCCAATAGAGTAGCCACTAGCCACATGTGGCTATTTAAATTGAAATTAAATAAAATGAAAAATCTATTCCATCAGTCACACTAGCCATACAATAGCCACATGTAACTATTGGTTACCATATTGGACAGTACAGATAAAGAACTTTGCATCATCACAGACAGTCCTATTGGACATCACTGCTCTTGGGGGAGTCATTTACTGACATTATAGTTTCTGTTCCCCATCTCACCCATCCCCCTTGGTTCTTCAGTTACCAAACAGGTTTTCCTGTGTCTCTAGTAGGAAAGTGGCTGTTTAGTTTACTCTTGGCTGAAGGTGATAGCATAAAATCCTAGATACCCCAGAGGGAATTAGTCTTCATTAGCATGTGTCTTCCTTGTTAAATCTTTCACCAAGGAAAGGTACACACATTCAAATGCCTGGAATCACCAGATGCCTTAATAGTACCCACCTTGGTGCAGTTACAAATCACTTAAGTTAATCCATTTCTCCTGAGCTTTCCAAATGGATAATTGGATTCATTCTTTTGCAACATTGGCCTGAGTTCTGACTTTAGATCTAGAAGCCTTGTGTCCACCGTGTTCCACTCCTATCCCACCCCCGAGCTAAAATGGTTATGTATCCTGGTTCACTCTGAGCTTCAGGACAGCAGGGACCATATATTATTCATCTTTGTAGCCCCAGTGCCTAGCCAGGACACGGCATGTGGAAAGCACCCAGTGAATGTTTTTCAAAGAAATTAATTAATCAATTACATAATCAATCAAAGTGCCTTCAGTTTTCCCAGTAGGCTTTTTGCTGATTATTCCTGCCAAGAGTTCATTCCTCAGCACAGTGATTAGCAAATCTGGCTGCACGGCAGAGTCACCTGGGGAGCTTTTAAACCTACTGATGGCAGGACCCCACCCCAGACCAGTAGAATCCAATTCTCTGGGGGCGGGGCTCAGGCATTGATAGTTTGTAAAGGCTCCCCCAAAGGATTGCATCGTGTAGTCGGGGTGAGAATCACTGCAGGTTTCTGATTCGGCAGCCCTAAGTAAGTTTTCACTTTTTTTGAATGTTCACCCCAAGTCGCATCTCATCCGCTGTCATTTTTGTTGCGAGAGTAACATGAATTTGGTTTTAGTAATTACCTTACTCAGTTATGGGACAGTAGTGTCCTCCACTGATCCAAAAAGAGATTATGGAAAGGTAAACTCCCTGTGGACGTTATTTTAGTGTCTTAATGAAGATTCAGGCTAGAACTGTGTTGAAACAAAACAAGAGCATCTCTTCCTTTAAATCCTCACTGGAAGTTTGTTGTAAGTAAAATTTGGTGTCACGTCGAGTTTTTAAAAGCACAGTACAAAGCTGCATGCATGCTATGACAGTAACTATGGAAAATATATCTATTAAGACAAAAAAAGGCTTGAGGGTAAAGGAACTAAAACTCTAGTAGTAACTATAGATAAAGCAAGAATTCTGGATGTGGGAAGACTAGAGAATGGATTCCAAGTCCTGCCCAGGAGAATCAATGGGGAGAAAGTGTACTAGCTGGAAGGATCTTCCCACTGGCAGAATGAAACGCACAGGCGTTGACAAAGTCTTTCCTAGGCGGGACTAAAGGGCTCTGAGAAATGACTAAGCCAGGGTCAAAACAGGAAGGTAACCACCAGTGCCAGATATAAAACGTATGGACAGGAAGGAGATGATTAGGCAAGACTGTAGCCAGAACTGAGATGAGAGAGAGAGAGGATGAGGCCAAGAATGGGCCAAAGGGTTCAAGACTAAGGCCAGGAAGTGTGGGTTAGCATTTGACATAGGGTCTGGTCTGTGGTCTCAGGCAGGGGTGTTTTCTAAAGAAGGGCTTCCAGCAAGATTTTTGTGTCTTCTTTCTCTTTTTTCTAAATATCACAATAGTTTCGTAACATTAAAAATGCCCGTACATTGAAAAATGAGCCGAAAGAAAAATATTAATAATAGCTGCTATTTATTGAGCACCTACTCTGTGCCAAACAGCAAATAAGGGTTTGCACCCATGTGTCAGTTAATCCTCTCGATAAACCTGAGATGATGTTGTTATTATCATCCCTACTTTAAAGATGAGAAAACAGGCTAATTGACTTGTCCAGGGTCACATAGCCAGTACATGGCACGGCCATGATTCAGTCTGTATCTGTGTGACTCCAAAGAAATGCATTTGCTTACACACCCAGACCAAGTTCCATCTGAATTTCTGGAAATCACCTCATCGCACCCCAGCTCCACACCTCACCAAAGGCCACCTCTACTGTCACCAAGAAAGTGACAGTCTCATGCCAACACTAGTTATCTTCATGCATTTTCATTATGTGGTGGGAGTTTTTATGAGACTCTACTACAGGCTGTTTTTCAAATTTATTTAATTCATCCATCATGCTCTGAAGCCATTTGCTTTTTTATATTGGATAGATGTAATGAGATTTTGGACACTAAAAAATGTTTTTATTAAAAGTTATGACCCAGAGCTAGTTGGTAGGGACTGTGCCATAAATCCCTAGAAGTGTGAGAATTTATAAAGGATGTAGTGACATAACCTTAACCTTTTAGGTTACTTCATAAATTACAGGATCATTTAGACTAATATTGTCTCACAACCTCTCCCCACCTCTGGCCAAATAATAATAATAATAATAATAATAATATGTGATTATCTGATGTGGTTGTTCATCCTCTGTTAGCCACAGTTGACTCCTGGCTGGTGGAAACAGATGGTTGATGACAGAATTGGTTGGTGGTCGGCCTGAAGACCTTACTGTGGTGGGCACTGCCCGTTTGTTCTCCTGCTTAGCTCTGCAACCTTGTAACTAGAGCTGAGTGCATAAAGTCACGTTTGCTACAGACAGGGTTAAAGTGATTTCTGTCAAATGAGTATTATGAGATTATTGAATGATAGCTTCTCCACTCCTCCACTGCCAACAGGAAGCTCTTTTCAAAATTAGGAAATGATATAATTATTTCTGTTCATACATAATAACTCCATTTTAATGTCAATAGTATCAGATTTACATTAATGTTATGCTGCTTAGAAATCATCTAAAGAAGAATTAGCTTGTAATATGGACCAAAACATAGTCATTAAATATATAGAGATATTATATATTAATATAGATAATATAAAATAGATATATTACCTATAATAAATATTATTGTTGTAACTTTGTCAAATCAACTCTTATTAAGTAGAGCCCTGGGGGGTCAGATGGTGAGCCACAGTTCAACAAGAGACCACGAGGGAATTGAAAGAAGTCTTTATAGATCCTAGAGGAGGGAAGTCAAGGCAGCGTGCAGGAGAGAAAGTAGCAGGACCTGGGCCGCATGCCTATATTAGGGCCCGTGTGTGAAGTGTGTAGAGTTACTGGGCTAAGGCTGGATTGGGCAAATTCAAACCCAAAACATCAGGGTTTCAGTAAGATCCAAAGGGATTCTATCTAAGGGGTGCATAAGGAGAAGACCATGGGAGGTGGGGGAGACTACTTATCATAAGAGTCACGTCAGGATCTGATATTTACTTACTCTTCTGCAGGCTGTTATCTACGGCATACTTCACTGGAGGGGCCAGTGTCATTTTAAGGCCCCTGCAGTCAGCTTGGCCACAAAAGATGGATGTTGAGACAGAAATATTATGGAGTAATTTAGTGAAACTCTCAACATTTTAAACAATAAAATAAAATTTAAAAAAATAAGACAATTAGACTTGGTAAACTGCCAGCTGCTTTGAAAACATGCATTCATTCATATATTTTTTAGCACTGCTGTGTGCCAGATCCTCTCTTAGCTGCTGGGATTCAGGAGTAAATACAGCATGGTCCCTGCTTCAGGAAGCTCACAGTGTGATCGGCACAGATGATGTGCTCTTATTTTCATAGAAAGATTTTCAACTCAGAAGATCAAGAAAAGCTTTATGGAAGAGATGGCCTTTCAGTTGGGTTCGAGGAATTGGATGAGCTTGAGCTTGCAAAGATGAAGAGAAGAGCATTTCCAGCAGAAGGGACAGAATGCACAAAGGCATTTACGAAACTAGCTGTTCATAGGCTAATTTAAAGAGTTAAGTTTGGCTACAGCAGATAACAGGTTTTTTTTTTTCTTTTAGAGAAAAAAATCCCAAGATAAACATTATGTTCTTATCTGTTGCCACGGTTGAGGCTGGCTGGGTAATATCTATAATTTCAGGAAGATGAACTTGAAACTTACAAACTTACTATTGCTGTGTTTCCTAATCAGGCCCATGTTTGATCATCTGCTTAAGCTGGGAACATATTCCAGGGTTTTCATAGTATACTGGCAATAGCTCCCACCTACTGAGGCCATGGGAGTGTAAACTATAGATACAGTCATCATTAAACTCATAAATCCATGTCATTTGTGTGTCATTCACCTCATCCTCATTCATCATCCCTTACATTTTCAGAATGGCCCTCTGATTGAACGTTTTGAAGAACGATTTGCTGCAGCCACCCCGGTAAGAATGAGAGGGCCCTGTCTGGTGAACTGTTTCATGTCGTCATTATCTCATCGTTCATTTCATGCTCATAAGTCATGCCTTGTGGTTACAGAACCGGACAGTGCCGGAGGACTTTGATGAAATTTTTGAGGCAATAAAGGTAAGGCCTGCAGGTCCTCGTTAAGGGAGGGCCGTTCTAGTCATTCTCACGCCTCCCATGTCATCCTTATCCAGCCTGTATGAATGGCAGGCATCCTGCTCTGCTCTCTTCTAATGGGAAGATTATTGATGGGCCCTGAAATAGGGTGAAATAGTAAGAGTGTGTGTGCGTGTGCGTGTGTGAAAGAGGATATGTTGGAGATAAAGTGACAGGCCTTCGTTTCGAGGGAAGTGACACTCTCTCGTTTCATTTAACAATTATTTTTCAAACTCCTCACATGTCCCGGACATTCTTAGATATGCTGGAGATGTGTGTAGCGGAGAGGAAGACACAGCTCATATTATAACAATGCAGCATTACATAGGATAGGGTAAGGTAGGGCAGGGTAGGGAAGGGTGGCATAGGGTCGAATAGCCTAGCGAAGTGTTGTTTAGTACAACATAGTATAGTGGGGATTCAGACACAGAAACAGGATGTGCGTAGTGTACCAATGGGAATAAAAGACAGGCAAGACTGCTATTCCATCAGTATACCCTGGAAGAGATGTACTGGTTTACAAACAGTATTTATACAGATTGGCTGATACATAGGCCAATGAATATGTCACCCAGATACAGGGTGTTGGGAGGCTTGTAGGGTTTTTTTAATCTTGGCAAATTAGAATCACCAGGAGAGCTTTTAAAGTCTCAGTTACTAGGCTGTACTTCAAACCAGTTAATTCAGACTCTCTAGTCTAGGGCGTGAACCAGGTATCAGCATTTCCCCCCCGGTGATTTCAGTGTATATCCACAGTTGAGAACCACTGAAATAAGAGTATCACATAAGCTGTTCTGGGCAGTGGAATGGGGTGCAAACTGAGTTGGGAAACACTCCCAGGGGTGAAAAAATGCCTTCTAATTTGTGTCCTGAAGGATGGGGGAAGGAGTGAATATTCTAAGAGGAAGAGCATGTACAAAGGCCCTGAGATGGTTCATACTTTTATAACACTCGGTGCTTCTCTGCTTCATGACACTGCCCTGATTGTATCTATGGGCCTCTCTTCCATCAGATAGCCAGCTCATGGGAGTAGAAACTGGAATGAAACGGAAATGTTCCTTACTCATCCCTCTATCTCTTGTTCTTGGCACAGTAGCTGAGGTACAGTAGGGGCTCAGCTTCTCCTAAATAAAGGAACTCTTGATGCCAAAACGTAGAGTGGGTCTGTGAGAATGTGTTTTGGGAGTCAGTCAAGGACATCTCAGCCTTCATCAGTGACACCTTCAGAATTTCTCTATAGGAGGGGCCTAGGAGTCTATTTGTAGGAGTCTATTTGAACAAAGGACCAAGGGACTAACCTTGAAATAGCAGTTGTACAGCACTTCGGATAGTCTTGTGAAAATATCACTTGTTTATATCAAAGAATGGCTGGGGAGGGGACAGGCCTGATGGAGATATTGAAGGACTCTCCCCCTTAACAACCAAGCTGCTTCTCTTCATCTTCTCCACTGGCCTTGGCAGCTTCCAGTATCACTCTGCTTACCCTGGAAAATGTCCAAGGCCTAAGAAAGGAGCAGGATCTGCCATCAACAGTCACATCTCTCTTTACCTGAAGACATCTGTAGTGCCAGTAACAGAAAGGCAAATAGGCATCTCAAGCCAGCCTTGTTCAGATGGTCATGCATCATGGCAGACTTTCGAGGAACCCTGCCTTCTGGTTAGAGAACATTGTGGTGCTGGTCTTCCACCATGTAGGAAGGCTACTGTGGCTCTGTAAAGTGATAGATAAACAAGATGCTGCTTGTTCTGTGGGTCAAGTCCAGCTTCTTTTAGCTGACTGGTCAGAGGTAAGTCACTTACTCTCTTGGTTTCAGTTAGCTTATCTGCAAAATATAGATGGTGAGAGAGACACCTATGCTGCCAATATCACAGGGCTCAGTGAGCATCAAACATGATGATAACGTATTGCAAAGTGTATTGAAAACTATAAAGTGTTTTACAAATGCAAATGGTTAGGTTGTTAAATGATTAGTTATAACAATATTATCGGTGGAATATGGCTTATTATGTTACAAATAAAAGGACTAGGTTAACCTGAGGAGGGAAGTTGTGACATAAACATTCCAGATTCTCAATCACATATGGTCATTAGAATTATTTTTAATTTTATGGGCTAAGAATCCCTTTTTTCTATAAAATTTAATAAAGTAACAATCTGTGTTTTAAGCCTCTGCATGTTTTTTTTGTTTAATCGTTGAGTGAAAATCATCTAGCAAGAGGAAAGTCTGTATCTGAAGAAAGTTATTTTAAAAGTTGAGCTTAAGGAGAAAATTAGCCAATAAATTATATTTACGATGTTAGTAAAAGTGTGCCACAAGTTCAACACATTTGAAATGTAAGTTGTGTGACTTTTCATTTTAATATTTTCTTACCACTGAAAATAGCTGTAAGCCATTTTAAAATCATTGAGTTCCAATTGAGAGAAGCCCAGAAGCTTCATTTGAATTAAATAGAATTATTACTTGTACAAATTTGGGAGAGAGTCTAAAGGTTTGGCATAGTTTCACCAAATAATATGAAATATTGGTAACAAGCTAACAAAGTTTTACTAAAGACGAGCAAGTATTTAGGGTCCAGCCGGATTTGCGAGTGCATCCTGTACACCAGCCACCTCATTACCATGTCCTAACTCTGGACCATTACCCTATGAGAGGGAATCAAGTTAGTAAAGAGTTGGCAGAAAAGACTGAAATACACCAGGTCCCACCACAGCCTGGCCTTTGTCCACTCCACCTGCCTTCTCTCCTGCTCCTCTCTCCGCCCTCAGGCTGGTTACACCAAACTGCTTATACGCCCACCTGCTCAGACTGTTCCAGGCCTCGATTATCCTTTTTGCTCATGTTCTTCCATCTGCCTAGATTGCCCCTCCTCTTCTTGGTTGCCTGGCTAACTGCTCCTCTTCTTCAGGATTCAGATCAGGGCTGTTTCCCTGAGAAACCCTCACTAAACTTCTTTGCCAAAAGCTGGCTGGATCCCTTCTAAGTCTCCCACAGCGCCCCATAGAGACCTCTGTCGCCATTCTTGCCACATTAGCTTGAAATTATCTCCTTCTATGGAGTGTCCCCACCAGTCTGTAAGTTCCCTGCTGGCTGGAACTTGGCGTTTCCCATTAATATGTTCCCAGCACCTAGCACAGTACCCAGCACCTAACAAACAGTTATTCAAGTTTAGGGGGGGAAAAAGCACTGAGTAGTTGGGAAGGAAATTAATATATAAAGGCTCTAATTTGTGCCAGGCACCATTATTCAGTCTGAAAGCTTAAAAGGAAAGTGAGTTAGCCAGGCTAAGCTTCTTTCAGCCAAAAGAGCCTTTTGTACCTTTTAAACCAGGCTTAGCCAAACTTCAAAGAAAGTCTTGCTATTAATATAGTAAATAAATCTACAAAGGAGATATTATCATCTCTGTCAACCAAGTGAAGAAACGGTAGCTCTGAGGAGTGCCAGAGATTGGAAGTGGTAGGACCCGAACATATGCCCAGGTGTGGGACCTTTTCCAGCCCTCAGAGCTCGCTCACTTTTCAGTAGGAGAGAATGTTCCTTTCTCTGTTGTGAATCATACAAATGCAGTCCTGCCTGGTTAAGGCGGAATTCAAGTTCAGGAGTCCTGCATAGTAGCCAGGCAGACTCTTCCTGATCTTTCTACTGAGTGGTGCTTTTAGGTTCTACCAATTAGAAGCTATCGCTTAAAATCCAAAAAAAAGAGCAGAAAGTGTTTTTTTTCCCTCAGTAGGCAGGTTTGCACAAAGCATATGATTATATACTTTCAGTTAGGCCATTGGGATCCTGGCCATAGATTCCCTAGTCTCTGAAGCTGGAAGTATATACAGATTAATTTCTAAGTATATCTTAAAGGGTTTCTTCCACTGCTGTGGCTGATATTGCTCAGACACTCTTGTATGATGGATGGGAGTATAGAAGATACAGTATCTGCAGTGATGGATTTCCTAGGAGTGATTAATAGTGTATATACTAGGCTGTTTTCGATGCCCTTCCCAGTATTAAATGATAGGTTTTCTTTTCCTCCAACTATATTTTTTTATTCTAAAGACACACTTTCAGGGACTGTCATTTGACTGCATGGTCTATATGCAGAACATTCAAGTCCTTGCTTGGGTGACCTTGAAGTCACCTCTGTGAGGCTGTTTACTCATCTGTAAGAAATGGGGATGGTGATTTCTACCTCTCAGCGTCGTTATTATTGAGAACATTTACTGAGAAGTGGCCATGAAGTCATGTCTTAATACACTTAGCACATGAAAGGCATTTCATATGTGTGGGTACACTCATTAAGGAAAAGCAAATGATAAGGCTGCCTTCTTGCCTCTATCTCCTGGAGAAGAGAGAAATGCTGGCATTGATGGTAAATACATGTAAAGTGGTATTATTATTGCTTATGGGAGGTGCCTAAGCAAGAATCTCCTTGGCTGAGCCCAGACAAACAGACAGGCACACCGAAGTAAGAAAAGACATCCCAGATGTCTTTAGGATCATAAGGTACAGCGATGACCCAAAGGGCTTGCTTTTATATAAGCATGTTGAAAAAGTGAAACATTTGTCCTTATAGCATACTGTTTGTAAAGCAGTGCCCAGCAGCATCAGCATTCTTTGTGGTTACATCATTATCTTTTTGTCTTTTTAGGCTGTGACCCAATTAGAACTTTTTGGGGACATGTCTACCCCTCCTGATATAACCTCTCCCCCTGTAAGTATGTGCTGCATTCTGAGCTCTGCATGCCCTTCCCTTTCCTCCTTCGGGCTCACAGTGGCAAGAATATGGGCTTTGGGTAAAACGGACCTGCTGGTGAATTTCAGCTCTGACTCTTTCAAGCTGTGTGATTTGGGCAAATTAACTAGCAATTCGAAACCTCGACTTCCTCTGCCATTTTTTAAAAGGAATTATGATGCATGTTTTTGTTTTGAGGAATAAATGAAACCATGCATCAGCAATTAAGTGAGATCACCTGGGTACATGCTATTATGCTGGGCCAAGGAGAGAGACAGGAATAGAGCACATGGCCTAGTTGGGAATATGGGCAAGAAACTCAGCAGGAAACAACCACGATGAGGCATTTGACAGCCCTTACCCAGGACCGACACTGCCAGGTGGTCAGCCCAGTAAAGGAAGCATCTTCTCCCCCACTCCTTTCTGTCCTTCCCTTCCTTCCTCTGCCCGTCTTCTCCCCACCCTCACCCCCACCCCAACCTGCCTGTTGGCTTTACTAAGCTTCTCAGGAAGCTTTGGATTATCAGCTCCAGGTTCAGCCAGAGTATGTATCTCACTCATTGCTTGCAAGGAGACAGAGACTGCAGGAAGCCTTCATTTAAAAATGAAAAGAAGAAAATAAAGGATTTAAAAACAAAGCAAAATAGAAGCCCAGCGCTTTGAGAACTGGATGCATTCAGAGGCCACCCTGCAAACAACAGAGCCAGCCTAGATGGCCTCTCCAGCTCTTCCGTGCCCACTCCCCAGAAGTGGGCGGGGAGCAGTCAGCCGCAGCTGCACCAGCTGAAGCTGCTGGGAGCAGCAGCTCCTCGGGGCACTGTGCAGTTGTGCAAACCAAGGGATGGTGCTATGGTTCATTGGCGAGATGTGCCTCACAGAGAAAAGGCTGTAACCTCACCACAGAGGACAGATGGCACGAGACCCTGCTGTCCACAGCTGCCGCCAGGGAATCTAGGCACAGCTGTCCTGCTCCCAACACCTGATGTCCAGAGCAGCCATGAAGGAGGGGACAGCAGCTCCTGTCTCCAGGGAAGCTGGACAGCTCTAGCCAGCGTCATTCTCAACTCCATCCCTGGAGGGAACAGCTGCGTCCTGGGTACTTGGAATCTCAGAACTCTAGGGCTATGGAGCTAGAAAGGCTTGAAGAGATCTTCCAACTTCATTTCCCTCATTTTACAGATGAGCAAACTGAGTCCCAGACAGAACATGTGACTCACCCAAGGTGACATGGGGAAAAAGAGAATGGCATTGATTGTGTTTAAAAGTGCTTAATGCTGCATCTCATGGCCGTGTTTCTGGCCCCAAACCCAAGTGCAGTCCAAATGAGTATTTAGTTATCCTCAGAACAAGGCCATTCTTTCCACAAGCTGCTAGTCTAAAAATGGCTTTGTCTGATTGCCATGGTTTCAGGATTAATTGCTTGCCCCAGTCTATCCTAAGGGGAAAATAAGGATATTGTAGCATCTGACAGACAAACTCTGTAGGCAAAAGGCTTCTGTAAATGGATGCAGATCTCTATAAAGAAACTGCATACTGATGTTTTTGATTTCAATACTCCTCATCTTACCTAACAGTTCGTGCAGCGGACCTTTCTGAAATTCTAGCATAGGCCAAGCACTTAAAGCTTGCAGCTGCTCAGGTGTTTTTTTGTTTTTGTTTTTTATTTTATCATCTTCTGGAAAATATTTACTTCTTTTTACAAGTAAAGATGCAGGCAAAATTCTAGGAGACACCAAGATACAGGAACCTCTGCTCCTATTGCTAAACACTATTTGTTCATTTAGTCAATGATTGTTCATTGAGCACATATTACATGACAAGCCCTGAGCTGGGCGCACAGTAGGTCCTGAGTGGGTATATGTCAGTTTGAACTGACCAGGTCTAAAGGCTGAAAGTCAGATGTTTTTAAAGGTCTGAAAACACCTCCAAGAGGTTGTTGCTCAAACTAAATAGTCACGATACTAGCAAACGCCATCCTTTTCTGAGTACCTACTACATGCCTCAGAATAGTATCAAACCTTTAAATGCATGATCTCATTAATCCTCACGGCAGCCCAAGAGGTAAGTATAATCTGTGTAAACAGCTCCTGACTTGCATACCACATAACAGGCCTGGAATGTGGCTTGCTTCTGCAGCACACACAATCCCCGCCACTCATACACACACACACACACAC
>NW_024340701.1:10085111-10190010 GCF_902729225.1 Pteropus medius | reverse complement strand
AATTCCTGCACCTGCTGCCTTCCATCCTTGATGAGCCACCTCCTAGGAGCTTCATGTACCCTTTGTCTCTCCCTGTCTGACAGACTCCTGCAACTCCAGGTGATGCCTTTATCCCGTCTTCATCTCAGACACTTCCAGCGAGTGCAGACATGTTTAGTTCTGTACCTTTCGGCACTGCTGCTGTACCCTCAGGTAAGCCCTCTTCCATCTGCCTCCCTTCCTTCAGCCTGCATTCGTCAAGAAAGAGAAAGGGTTGACTGAACCAGCTGCCAAAGTATGCCAGAACACCTGTGGAATTACCATTCCCTTCTGTGACTCTTCAAGTGACATTGAGAAGCTGCCATAGGGAGAGGGGGTGGTATTTACAAAAGTTCGGTGTCCTGCTGGGATTCAGTGATGTCTTTCATCTGGAAAGTTCAGGATTCCAGGTTGCTCAGGTGTATAGCTTTAGGGAGTTTGATGCGCACATATCCGTGTGAATCAGTGCAAGTCCGGCTCTTCCTGTCCATCTCAGCCAGAAGGAGAAAAGGCAGTGAGTAGAGAGGAGATGGATGAATCAGCTCTCCACAGACCTCTTGAAACCTGACTGATTGATGGGATCTGCCTTGTTTAGTGGAGATGAAAGGAGCGGGGAGGTTCCTCACCTCAGAAACCTAAGGGACAGAGCAAACCACTAACAGTGAATTGGGAGGACGAGGAGGCCCTTAGTGATTTAGAAAGCATTCTTTCTGTTTTCCAAATATTTTTTAAAATGTATATACTACTTTTACAACAGGGCAAAATATATATAGTAACAGTATCTCAGGTGAGTTACAAATTGGCAGGATCACAGGCAATTTGTCTCCATGGCATCAGATATCCCACTTTACTTGGACATGACCAAAGGCGGTATTAGTTCTGCTTTTTATAGACTTGGGAGCCTTAAAGTCTGTGTTGCTTTCTTTAACTACATATTTGAAGTTCGTGGCTTCATCCTTCTACTTTGTTCTTATAAATGGCAAATAGAGTTTAAATATTTTCGAATATAAATCTTGCATTTTCTATAAATAATGACTTTTAGTTACTTACTCTTAGAAGCAAATTCTTGCCATCAAATATAAACCTTGTTGTTATTCAAAATGAATTAAAAATTTATACTCTGTTCTGAAGTAGTTACACTTATTCCTCATGAGTCCAGAGATCATTATGAGCTTTGAGAAGCGATAAGAGTTTGGGAGCCACTGAATCTACTTACAATTTAGATATAAATAGCTTAGAAATTTATTTAATTGCTGAGCTTCCCAGCTGATTCTGTTTTACCCATCTCTAAAATGGGATGATGGTGATGACTGGTTTTCCTTACCTAAAATGGATATTAAAATTTCCTTGAGAATAGTGTAATAGAATGTCATTTTAAATAAGAATAACAGTTTTCTATCTAAAATGGACCACCTCGTCAGCCTTCAGCCTTATGATCACAATGCCCATGCTTTGCCCCCATCATTTGATCCATGAAGATATTCTGGCACAGGTGATGGGAACTCCAGGCACAATCATTCCATAGTTATTCACCGAGTGCCCAGGCTCTGTCCTAGGTGCTTGGAGTGTGTCAGGGAATACAACAGACACAGACCCCTGCCCGCAGAGAGCTCACTTTCTATTAGGGAAACAGACAACAACATGAAAACAAGTAACTTATATAATATGTGAGAAAATGCTAAGTAGTATGGACAAAAAATGTAGAGCAGGTATAGGGGTTCGGGGCCAGTGAAGGCAGATATAAATGGAGGTTGTAGTCAGGAAGGGCTCATGCAAAGGTGAGATGTGCCAGATTGGAAGTGGCAAGGGAGGGAGCCAACAGGGATTGGGGTTGAGAGTACTCCAGGCAGAAGAGGAATGACCTGGCCCCTTCGAGTCTCTATCCCCTCCTCCGTAAGTGAGAGGGTGGGACCAGATGCAATCACCTATGTGTTCCAGCCCTAATGTTTGATGAGAAGCAGCCATGCCAGGCACTGCTCTGGGCCTGTGCCAGATGAGGGCTTTGGAGGCCTAGAGCTTAGTCTTGCTGGTTGACCAGTTGTGTTTCAAACTACAGACAAGCCTTACTTCTGTACATTGAAATGTGGTTTCTGCTAAAAAATATACTGATAATAAAAATAGGTAGGTCACTTCCACGCTTCCGATTTTTAGAACGTAAATCTAAAATTAATTTCAATTAGTATGTTTTTACTTTCTTAAAATATGGTGAGGAACAAAACTAGGCTTTAGTTGGTATTAAACTCTCCGCCCTTTTCCTCCCTTAACTGGCCTTAAAATCACTGCAGCTGTTGAATCTCTACCTACTTGTCCCTAATTGTAGAGCCAGTGATGGGGAAACAGGGAAATGAGCTGGGGTATGCAGTACAACTGACTGGCTATGGGACACTAAGGCATCGAATGGACTAGGTTTGAATCCTGACTCAGCCACTTATTTATAAGCTTTAGACCCCTGGGCCAATTACTTAACCTGTCGGAGGCAGAGTTTCATCATCTTTGTAACTGAATTGAAAATAATAGTTACCTTGCAACAATATCCTGAGGACTGAATGAGAAAGTTAAGTGCATTGGAAAATGTTAGCACATTTTAGATACTCTATGTAGAAAATGCTATTATCACTATTACTCTGATTTCTAAAGTAGGAGAAATATATTTTGTCCTACCTGTTTTATTTTCCTTTACCTTCTTGAAATGTTTTTTTAAAAGGAAATAATGAAATTTAGGTCTTTGGCCTCTTGACTGTGCATAGCAAAGCTGGTCTGAGGGGCCTGGAGACCCTGCTACTAACCAGCTGTGTAATAAATACTCAGCCAAATCTCTTCGGGGACTCGGGAAAGTTATCTGTAAAACAGGGATAAGAATTCCACCTTTTAGAGTTGTTCTGAGGATTGCACAAGTTAATACATGTAGTAAAACATTTAAAACAGTGCCTGGCAGTATTTACATAAGTAAGCACTCACCTAATGTTTGCTACCCTGTCTGTCAGGGACCCCAGCTCTGCCACGCATGCTCTGTGTAGCTGCATCTACCTTCCCCTCAGGAAAATAGAGTTTCTCTAAAAATGCAACCTCCACTCAGGGAAGGATTTTTTTTTTTTTTTTTTACTGTTTTGTTCTTTATTCCATCTCCAGAGACTAAAACAGTACTTGGCACCCAGTAGGAATATTTCTGAATGAACGAATGAATCAATCAATCAATAATCTATCAAATGAAAGAAATAATGTGAATAAGAGGCACCATGCAAATTCAATACATGTTGGGGGAGTCTCTTAGTTTTTATTATTTTTCTTACATTTTAGTCTGCTTTTTCTGTTTTTCTTTTTCTTTTCAAATAATGAGAGTATCGCCAGGTACCAGCATCTGGTTATAAATTGCAGTGTTCAGCACTTTTTAAAAATCTAACTGCAAGGCATTAATGCAGGTGTTTCCTCTCACTTCACAGCAAGGAGGTATGTGATTGATCTGAACTCCATGGCATACACAGATGCTCCTTGGCACCTCCTCCCTCCACTGTTGAACGTTAATGAGCAAACAGTTACTAAGCTGTTACGTGGCTGCAATGACAGCCACCAAGTGGCTTCCCATGTCCAGGGCTACTGCAGCCCTGCCACTGAAGTGTCTCATCAGGCATGTACAGTGCCATGTGGCCAGAGAACCTTAGCTCACAGGCCTGGGGGTAGCCCAGGTTACAGGGACCCCTCCCTGCAGGAAAAGCGAGTGAAACTTGCAAGTTCCCAAACATGATACCCAATTACCCTGTGCTGCCTTTTTTTTTTTTTTTGAATATCGTACTTTGTCTGAAGCAAGATGGCATGAAGCCAGAGACATGCTAATAGCTTCCTCAAAAAGTGTACACAGCCCATCTGTTGGTTCTTTGGGGTGGGGTAAGGGAAGAGCAGGACAAAAAACCCTGCCACCAACAGTGAAATCATCAGAGATCACAGCACTTACAGGTCTTGGAGTTTAATTGTATACTTGGAAAAATGCAGTGAAGGCATTTGTTCTACTATGACTCATTCACCTTTAATATAGAGCCTTTTTGCAGTCTAAAGCATTTATGGGACAGCTAATATGTGCCCAAAACTGCGCTAGATGCAGAGTGAGGAGAGATATAAAATAAAGGGCTCCTTCCTAGTCTACTGAGGAAAGATAGAGTAACCGAGCAATTACAAGGCAGTGTAACAAGTGACATGCAGAAGATGAACACGAGGACTGTTGAAGCCCAGTGAAGGGAACTAATTGAGTCTCAAAGTGCAAATAAGGGGTAGCCACATGAAGAAGTGGGGATGGCTTTCTAGGCAGATGGACCAGCAGAGACCAGAGGGCAGACTGAGTGTTGTTTGCAGTTGCTGCAGGAAAAGTTGCCAGTGGGAATAAGAATTGAAAATGAGGATGAAGTGTTGGGGAGGGGGCTGACCCCCAAAGGCTCATAAGCCAAACTAAGGCATCTGAGCCTGATACTCAAGACAATGAATCACTATATTTGCATTTTAGATCAGTCCTCTGGTGGCATCGAGGAGGGTGGAATAGAAGCAAAGCAAAAAATGTGCTGGAGGGAGGCTGAAGCCTTTCATCCATTTACCAAGAGGGACGTCAGGGTCAGGATGGTCAAAAGGTCCATGGGCAGGTCTGCATGCTGTCAGGTTCAGTGCTCCCTTTTATAACATATTTGTAGTATTATAAAATGAAAGATAATATAGCCTATCTATACGGTTTTTCAAAAATCGATATGATGGCTTAGTAGTAAGGAGGAAATAAGAGAAAACTATAATAAAAACGTATGTATTTCAATAAGGCACAACCACACTGGAAGACGTGCTAAGTAGTCAGGTGTGTATACTTGGAAATGTAATCATCACAGGTACAGACCGATACAGGAATGTCATGTTGGCTCAAACATCACAAGAAGTGTTTCTGTTAGGGACCACGATTTTCCAAATTGGTGAAAAACTATTGATGGTGTTCCAAACAAAACAAAGTAACAGTCTCCCCTCAGTGTACGCAGTCGTTACATTCCTGGAAAACTAAGTGCAGTAAAACTGTGCGAATAAACTTTGAATTTCCATGTAATTCAAAGTTTTGTCTATGCTCGAATAATCATAAACAGAAAGTGAGATAGTATTTTCCTGTGCATGTTGGTCTCACACATCAAAGGATGTCTAGTATCAATGCTCTTGGCCCCTTCAGTGCCAGTAGTGTCCCCTCCTCCCAAGTTATCATGACAACCAAAACACACCCCACAGATTTCCTAATCATCCCGTAAGGGGTGGTAGCACTCCCACTGAGAACCACTGAGCCTCATCAAAGAAAAACAACAGAAAAACAAGTTGCAGAATTCTTAAGTCTGTTAGTAGGTTCAGCTCACTGCATGATTGTATGATAGGCAAAGGCAACAGGCAGTGTAAGCAAATTTCAAGTTTTAAATGTCAGCACCAATGCTTATTTTAGCCCCATTTCACAGACAAGGAGACCCTTAGAGAGCTTTCTAAGCTCTCCCCAAATCCCGTTGATAAGAAGTGGCTGTTTGATTTTCAACCTTGGCCACTAAAATTCCAACATTCCGATTTTCATTCACTTTGCACACAGCTTCAATTCTCAGCAGTAAGAGGTTCTAACCTGGTTTTACAACAAAGAGCCTTTCTCTTAGCATAAGCATTTGTGAAGCCCTAGGACTAGCAAGAAGGGAGGCAGGATTCAAACCCAGATATGCTTGGCTTCTAGTCCTCTGCCGTTTCCACTGAGACACACAGGCTCCTGAAGCCATGTGACATCAGAAACCTGTAACAACTCTAGCAATATTTATTATTACCTCCTGGATATCTGCCTGGCTTGCTCCCTCACCTCATTGTCATTTCTGCTTGTGAGGCATATCTTTGGGGAGATTTCCCATGGCCGCTGCTCTAGTACGCAGGCTCTGTGATAGCAGGAACTTCTGTCTTAGTCATCTTTGCATCCCCAGCCCCTAGCACACAGCCTGCCACTTAGTAGCTGCTTCGTACCCTTTTTGCCAATCACTTGACTCCATGAATTATTCTTTCCCAAGATGCCTGACTACTCTTCTTCACCCTTCCAGGTTATGTTGCAATGGGCACTGTCCTCCCGTCCTTCTGGGGCCAGCAGCCCCTCGTCCAACAGCAGATCGCCATGGGTGCTCAGCCACCAGTCGCTCAGGTGATGCCGGGGGCTCAGCCCATCGCATGGGGCCAGCCGGGTCTCTTCCCTGCCACTCAGCAGCCCTGGCCAACTGTGGCCGGGCAGTTTCCGCCAGCCGCCTTCATGCCCACACAAACTGTTATGTCTTTGCCAGCCGCTATGTTCCAAGGTCCCCTCACCCCCCTTGCAACTGTCCCTGCCACGGGTGACTCCACCAGGTCAAGTCCACAGACCGGCAAGCCCAGGCAGAAAATGGGGAAAGAAATGTTTAAGGATTTCCAGATGGCCCAGCCTCCACCCGTGCCCTCCCGCAAACCCGACCAACCCTCCCTCACCTGTACCTCAGAGGCCTTCTCCAGTTACTTCAACAAAGTCGGGGTGGCACAGGATACAGATGACTGTGATGACTTTGACATCTCCCAGTTGAATTTGACCCCTGTGACTTCTACCACGCCATCGACCAACTCACGTGAGTGCCGTTTATAAACCCAATGAGAGCGATGCCTTGTTTCCGGGGTCAGAGAACTCATCTGTTACATTCAACAGGACTCTTTGTTTCTATTACTACTACTACTGATAATATTAGGTACCAATTATAACATATGCACCTTCTCTACATGCTTTTTATTATTTTTATACTCATAACAATGCCGATGATAAGTTTCGGTAGACATGTTTGACAGATAATGAACCGGAGATTCAGAGACAAAAATAGGCAAAGTGGGAGAATTGAATACTAGCCTGTTATGTTTTTTTTGTTTGTTTTTTACCATGTCACGCTGTCTCTTAAGTTTCTGTTCATTTGCTCATTCATTTATTCATTTATGTATATTCCATTATGACACAGAGATTTCCATATGGCTCATTGAGATAAAATGAACGGTGTATGTGAATTTAAAATTTGTTAGGAAGAAGGATAAAAAACTAGAGTAGAAAATAAGATCAGGAGAAAACTTAGGGCAGAAAAACTTAAGGCCTCCTACAACTGGTATAGCTGAAGCCAGATTTTGACTCAAAGCTTAGGGTAGTCAAAGAGGAAAAATGGTGGTGTTGCAGGAAGCTCTGGACTGGAAACCTGAACAGCAGCTTTGTGTCTTAACTAGTTTTGTTCCTACGAGCAAGTCCCTATATTTCTGTGAGCCTCAATTTCCTCATCTATTTTAGGCTAAGAGTTATTAAAAGGACTCAGTGGTATATGTGCTAAAATACTATATACCTCACAGAGTCGGAAGTACTTTCATTGTCATTATTACTGCATATTGAGTGTCTTGGACCAGGCTTCTGATCTTGGCTCTTTCACCACAAGCTGTGCCTTTGGATAATCATGTGACTTCTCTTAACCTCAGCTGTGTCATGGGTAAAATAAGTGACAGGCAGTGTGCCTCCTTCCAGTTCCAGCATTCAGTGATTTTTCCCCAGCTCACATTTCTACTGAAGGCATCTGGAAAACCAGAACCATGCAGCCAGTCAGAATCCAGATACTCTTGAGCACATATATGCTTGGTCAGCACTATTCAGGGAAGGTGCCTTGACAGTTGATAAGGGGAAAAAAAGACTCATGGAACAATGAGTTTGGCATTTTCATTACTGTCACACATGATATGGATCACTGCTTGGCCAATACTGTGAATTATCAAAAAATATTTAATGTTAACATAATTAGATAGTGTCATTTCGGCCAGACTCAGAGTGCTATTCTGAAAATGAATGCCTTCGATGTGTATAAACAACCTACTTCCACTCAGGCCAGATGATCTACATAGCGGGGGCATCTCTATTAACTACAACTCACAGTTTCAGTGAAGAATAATGAATAAAAAATGAAATGTTAAATAAATGACAGCCATGCATAAATGAGCAAGCATCTTTTGAAAACAAATATCTCTCTCTCAATGTGTCAGCTACAGATAAAAGATTGAAGTTTAAGTTCTTTGAGGACAGGGAATACATCGTAATTGTTTCTGCACTGCTCATAATGCCAGCCTAGCATCTAGCACATGGGAAACGTTTGGGAAAGGTTACAGAGAATGAAACAAACAACACAAAAGCCACTCATTTACTGTCATTAAGAGTAGGGTTTTGCAGCCTGGGCACTTGATATTGATATTTTGGGCCAGATAATTCTTTATTGTGGGAGTCTATCCTGTGTTTTGCAGGATGTTTAGCAGCTACTCTGGCCTCTACCCATTAAATGCCAGGAGAACACATCTGATCCCTAGTGATAATGATTAAAAATGGCTATAGATATTGCCAAATGTCCCCTGGGAGTGAAATTGCCCCAAATTGATAAGTATGAACAGTATTTCTCTCAGAATTGGCAGCCCAACTGGGATTCTCAGCCTTTAGTAAGCACTAAACCACATCAAACAAAATCCAGAATCAAATTACACTCATAATTTAAATGTCTACCACTTATCAGGATGTTATAGTTTATCTCACTTAAACCCAGTGTAACTGATTTGTTTCATAATCATCAATGAAACAAGACAGACTTACTTTTAAATTAGAGAAAAAACTTAATATTTTATTTTAAAGAAAATTAGTGAAACCAGCCTTTCTATCCTCTTATGCATCAGCATTACCTTTAGAATGACTTGAGTGGAGGATCAGTTGGACCAAAAATAAACTCAAAATAGGAATAGAAAAGTAGAGTTGAATGGTCAATATCAGACCTGTATTAAACACCAGTGCTCTTATTTCATAGCTGTGTTAACTTCAAGAAAGTCACTTCACCTCTCTGAGCCGCAATATCTTCATCAGAAAACAACAGAAACAAAAAACTAGTTACAATACCATCTTGCAGTGTTTATGTTAGAGAACATAATGGATGCAAAGTGCCTAGCACAGTGTCTAGCTTGCTGGCACACAATAACAGCATTGTTATTCTAAATATAGATTCATCGAGGCAAAAGGAGCTCATCAAGTTTTATATTCACCCACTGTCTGATAAACAGCCAGATTTTGTAAATTCCGAAGAGTTATAGTAGGGAGGCCTTACCAATAGCATTTGAAATTCAGCTGCTAATTAGAGCCACGCCACCCCTCACTTGGGTCTGAGCCAATGACTAGTATTTTCTATGCCAAATTAGAAATTTTTGAAGGAAGAATAGTTTCAAATGGCTTGTTATAAACCTCTGGAACAAATGAGACCAGGAAAATGTTGGAAAGTCAGGACAGAAAATGCATACCCTTATAGAATGAGGAATACAGTGTCAGCTGTGAAGTCGCCATTTGCTACATCAGTTTCCTCGGATCACTGAGGCACTATTCAGCACATGGTTACCTACTATGTGCCAGGATATAAAGCCTGATTCTACCAGTCGCCAACTGGGTGGCCTGGAGTAATTTAGCAATCTTCACTTACCTTATCTGTAAAATTGGGATAACCTTACCCCAAAGAGGCTTTGTGAGGGTTAGAGATGCTGTCTGGAAAATTTCTGACAGTGTCTGATACATAGTGGGCACTCAGCGTATATCATTGTCCTCTGATCTATTTATTCTTATTGAATTAATTGTATGCTATTAAGAGAGAAGAAAGAAAGCTAGAGTCCAGTGGCTCTTAACCTGAGGGTACAGAAACACAGAGTTTCTGATTCAGTAGGTCTGGACTAGGGTCCAAGAATTTGCATTTATAACAAGCACCCAGATGTGGCTGATGTCCCTGATCCAGGGACCATCCCCTTCAGAACCACTACCTCTCCCATCCGTGTGGACTAGCTCCTTCCTGACCATCAAGTATGTGAAAAGACAAGATAAACACGTACGGAGGAGATATTAAACTGTGCAACTGTTTGGACCTGCAATAGGAAGAGGAGCCCAGTGATTTGACCTAAACATAACTAGAGCCCTGAGGTTTCTGTTGGACATACACGGTTGCAACCAGACACTTATGACGTTTTCTCTCTTTGCATGGTCTGTGTGCAGCTCCAACCCCAGCCCCTAAACAGAGCTCTCCATCCAAATCATCTGCATCCCATGCTAGTGATCCTACCACAGATGACATCTTCGAAGAGGGCTTTGAAAGTCCCAGCAAAAGCGAAGAGCAAGAAGCTGTAAGTGATTTGTTCATTCTGTGTTTGTTTTTCTTTAAAATCAAAACTTCTATATCTGAAATGGGCAATGCATGAGGAAACCTACATAGAAAAGAATGCTGGCTCAGATGCTTAAATTCTAAATTGGTTACTAAGGGGCTTTATGGTCAAATGAGCAGCAGAAAAAACATCCTTTCATTAAGTTGTTCCTAGAAATTCTTGCATTTGTGGGTGTGGCATCCTCTAACTGAAGTTTTTGCCTCCTTTAAAATAATCAGTGATATTTTTGCATGAAAGTATGCTCAGCTGTCTTATATTTTCAAATGTTGAAAAGAAAAAAAAAAGTGTTATCTTCTTGTGTTCTAGCCTGATGGGTCACAGGCCTCATCCAACAGTGATCCATTTGGGGAGCCCAGTGGGGAGCCCAGTGCTGATAATATAAGTCCACAGGCCGGTAGCTAGATAGCGCAGGTCTGGGTAGGTATCTGTCCTTTTATCTCTTTCATCCTTAAGCTATCTGCTTTCCCTTTCGCTTGTTCTTCATTTCTGAAGTTACACCCCTGATGTTTATACCATCTCTCCTTGCTTGAGTGTACCTCAGATGTTTGTATCATCTCTCCTTGCCTGAGCATATCTCTGATGTTTGCATCATCTCTCCTTGCCTGGTGTCTGTTACCTTATTTTTCCTCATGGATGCATGACCTTTGACATATACTGGGAGGTAGGGGTAAGGGTGAGGAATGGGGAATGGCCACATTACTTTATTAATGATATGTTCTAAAGAGTGGTAATGATAGAATGAGGCGTGGTCAATACTACTTAACATGGACCCCATTTCTGAAAGTATTGATTCTGAGATGGACACATTCTGCCCACCCTGATCAATTTTCAGTGAGACGTGGTCCAGATGCTTTAATCTTTTAAGTGTCCTCATTTGCCTACATTCCACAGATCTGAAGAGGTCACCAACCAAACTCACTGAGTAGCCAGACTAAGAAGCAAAAATAAGCAGTACTTGAAATAAGATTGATTGAGCTGTACAATCATGGTAGCCCATTTTGTCTAGCCAGAAGCGGCCCCCATACCCTTTCCAATGTGAAAGTGAAATTCAAAGCCCGAAGACATGTAGTATTCTCTCCTGCGGCTCCGCTGTTTGCACCTGTGCTGCAGCATGTGGTTTGCCACCAAACCACTTCAGATTCCATCAGCAGCTACTTTGAAAGATGTGTACTTCCATTTACTAGAAGTGGCTTTTGGCACTTGAATTTCAATATATCTGATTTGATCGAAAGAAATTTGCTGATGAAGCAAACCTTCTCAGGAGACAGAAGTACACCTGTTACCCAGAGATGATTTCTAAGGTCACTCCTTGACAAATGTGTTCAATTTTTAGATACTTTCCTAGTTTTCCATAAATGTGTAGGACTGCAAGGCCGTACCCACAAAGCGCCTTTTTTAGTCCTGAACAGTGTGGTCAGAACCATTAAAATGGTAAATAGTGTTCGCTGTTCATAAATGGATTCTGAAGCTATCTCAAAATCATTCTCAGTTCACGTGTAAGTTGTTTCGATGGTTATTGAAAGCTAATACAGTGTCTTGAGAGTGCATTTTGTTAATAGATTTTATGATTAAAGAACTTAACATAGTCTATATTTTGCCACATTTTATATCAGTGCAATAGCACATAGTAACACATCGTGCCATGCAAAACCATTAATACCCATCTAAGAATTCAGTTTTACAAAGCTATTTGGGAAGCTGGCGAATTAAAAGCAAAGTCAATGTTCCAGGAAAGAGAAAAGTTGAGGACTATGCGTGGACCCCTTGGGAAGAATCCCCAGGAGGTTTTTTTCTACCCTTTGCCTATGTTTTAGTTCACATGCTCAACCTTGCCTTGAGAAATTTGATGAATGAACTAGAGGCGACGACAAGAGCCATTCATCAGGATAACAGCAAACATCATCCTAAAATTGAAGTTATTTTAGAAAACAAAGATGACTTATACCATTTGCAGATCAATGTATCAAACCTTCATCTTTACGAGCCTATTCAGGTGTGACAGTCACACAAGCGAAACTATTTTGTGGGGCTTCAGCCTGTTCTGCATTTGTTGCTCCATCCAAACCCCAAGCTATGGCTGAGTTGTAAATGGATGTAGTGAGAAGAGCTCAGAATTTGAAATAAGTTCAAATTCTAGTTCAGCTACTTAATGGTGGGAAATCTTGGACAAGAACCATAATTTCTTTTGAGTTGTGATTTGTTCATCTGCTAGAAGAGGCTTATAGTATCCATTAACTGAACTGAGATAGCGTATGTTGAGTCTCTAGCATGGAGGCAAACACTCAGTACTCAGCTTGAAACTCGGCTTAAAAATCTGTATTCTAGAGTAAGACTGTCTGAGTAGAGGATCTGGCTCCACCACTTATTTGCTACGTGACCCCGATGAGATTTTTATAGTAAGTCTATCTTATTTTGAAAAATGAAGATAAAAATAATGCCACCTTTTAGAGTTATTGTTTGAACCAAATAAGATGATATATGTGGAGCTCTTAGCACAAATAGATATTAGCTGCCACTACCAAACCACCACCACTACACCACCACCACCACCACCATCGTCGCATCATCACCACCATCGTCTACCAGCACCACCACCATCATCACCCAACATCATCATCACCACCACCGCCACCATCACCACCATCACCATCATCATCATCTCACCTGCCATCACCACCACCTCCTACCTCCACCACCATCACCCATATCACCACCGCACTACCACCGCCATCGCCATCATCGCCACCATTATCTTACCACCACCCACCACCACCACCACCGCCTGCCGCCATCCTTATGTTGTATCCCAATAAATGTTGGTTCCCCACTACATTAGATTTTAGACATTTAGCCCTTATGTTGAATAAATTCTACCTTAGTGACCCAGGCCATTGGCTAGGAGGTTTTACTCTGTATTTTCTATCTTCAGATCATTAATTTTCAATATGCCTCAAAACAGCTTTGAGGCAGAGAAGAAAAGAAAAACCTACTTCTTAGCCCTCTGGCATGCCCTGTTTCATAATCAGAATGACCCTAATTAGGGCCTCACAGGCCACCTCTCACTTTCAATAAATGAGCAGTCTTATGTTCACATGTAAACCATCATAAGTAGCTCCCAGCTTCAAGGGAGGGCTGGCCGATGTCATCTTCAATGAAGCAGTTTCCTCCCTTTGAAAGCTTAGCCTGGCAATTTCACAATTGCCTATCAAGAATCGTATGCCAAGAGGCTGATGCCAGCCTTGCAGACATATCCCCTAGATACCCACAAGGGAAGTTCAAATGAGCCTTTCTGGGCCCCTGCATCGATAGAAGCACAAGCCACATTTGATCTTTCTGTCTCTATTCCATTCACCCAGCTAACCTACTGGAAATTTTTTAATTTACTGTAAAGCATTTTTTAATGCTTTTCTAGACATTCAGAAAAGGGATAACATACAGGGATAATTAGATATGTGGCTTTATTTTCCCCTGTACCTTCGTACAGTTGGAAAGCGTGAGTCCCATCTTTCTTATCACTCTTGCAACCATTATCTCCAGCTGCTTTTGTTTAGAAATACCCACACAATTCTGGGTAGGCAGAGGCGACATCTGTTGATAGGTTAAAGCCATGTTTCACCACAGTAAGAGAAAACAGACAAACTCGATCCTTGCAGGTGGAGGCTTCAGGGACAATCTCAGACAGCATTTCGGTTTTAGCAATAAAGGGAAATATCTTCAATTATTTCACTTTCCTCTACCCTTCTGTCTGGGAGAACCACATATCTTCAAAAGACTAGGTCAATAGGGGTAAAAAAGAACCAAAATAATATTATAATGGCTGGTGTGGGAAAGGCAGGTAATTTATACTTCACTTATGTGTTGCTGGAGCAATTTTAAGGGCAAAATGTTAGCTTTTGAGGAGATGAAAGAAAAATGAAAACATTTATTTGGTTAAATGGCTAAGTAAATAAACTGCCTATCAGACTTTCCCAGCTGTCAAGTCAAAGTAGCATCTGTAACAATAGGGAATTGTTTGGTCTGTCTCCCTTAGTAACAATAGGTATTGCCATAAATAATAAGTTGCTGTCATTTTTTTAATACAGATCTCCATAGTGGGAACTGAAGACAAAATATTACTGGTGGATTTCTAGCATTCAAGGGAAAGGAAAGCTGAACTTCAGATTCTCTAAGAGGAAGAATCTTTTTTTAAAAAAGAAGGGTTGAGAAAGAAAGGCACACAGAGTTCAGGGGACTTGAGTCTGAATTGTGGTTCCAAAGCAGATGACCTTAGGCACACATGTAACCCCTCTACACCCTGTTCTCCTCATATGGATACACATGGATAATTAGAATAACTCCCTCACAAGACTGTCCCGGAATTAGAAAATACCATGAATATGAAAGTGCTTTGTAAGCTTCGATAGTCAAATATATGTACTTGGGCTTTTCGTCACTAGTCTGTTTTTAAATAGAACCAAACAACAGTCTTAAAACAAAGAACCACAAAAACAGAAAATAATCTGCCCATTTCATGGACATAGCACTGAGTGGGAAGTTCAACCCAAGGCATTAGAATGGTTCAGGCAGATGTGAAGGGCCTGGCTGATGGCAGTGTCGGCTAGATGAGAGGTGGGCTTTGGGACGAGAGCTATTTAAAGATAAAATCAGGAGGAAGTTAATACTGAAGGGAAATGGGAGGTGAGGACAGAGGAATAATCTAGGATGACCCCTGGTTCCTACTTTAGGGGTCTAGGTGGTACCAGTCACTCTAAGCAACAGAGCAACATGCTTGAGAGGAAAGAAGCAAGTTTACTTTGAGACCAGATGAATATGAGGTGGCTATGAGACATCCAAGGAGAGATGCCAGCAGGCTGCTAGATACGAGACGCTGGAGGTCAAAAGAGAAAACCAGACTACAGGTCAAGATTTCAACGTGGTTTTCAGTCAGTGGAATAGTGGGCACTACTAGAACACACTGATCATTTAGACCAGATATTTATGTTTTGTAGGCCGTACCATCTCTGTCACAACTAACCTGCTCCACTATGGCTGTAGAAAAGCAGCAAAGAACATGGCTGAGTTCCAGTAATACTTTACATACAAAAAACAGGCAGCCACCCAAACTAGCCAATGGACTGTAGTTTGCTGACCTCTTGTTTACATTATGACCAGTGTTTCTAGAATCACTCTATAGAAGGTAATCACAATGTCTTTCGTTTACTACCACTAATAAAATATATTTAAAAATCAGTAACATGTTTATAGCACTTTCATAAACATCACCTAATTCCATCCTAAGGGGAACACATCAGTATTTTAATTTTTCCCATTCCACAAATATGACAGTTAAGGTAGAAAGGCTAATGACTTGCTAAAATAAAATCAAAAGATTCATGAGTAATGGGGGTAGGATTTAAATCTGGAGCTGGATTAAGTAGTTTAAGAGCACACAGACAGGACCAGAACACCTGGGATTTAGCATCTTCTCTTGGACTTAATTGCTGTGTGACCCGAGGCAGATGGCTTCCTTTCTGACTTTTGGTCTCCCCTTCTGGAAAGCAATGTCCACGGGCCCTTCCAGCTCTGACATTTTAGAACCTTCTAACTTGCCGAATATCGCCCAACTAGAGCATGGAAGACCCATTCCTCAAATTCTTCCAAGAGCACCCCTTCTCCAGGCTGTCCTTATTTCCAGCTAACAAAGGACAGGACCCGAGTCCCTTAAACATGCTGACTTCATCAGGATTCCTGGAGGCCATTGGCTTGTGATCCAGGACCCTCTCTTGATGACCAGGAGCTTACTCAGGACAAGCTGTCCTGCTTATGGCAGAGAACTGGTGTCAACAACCTCAGTATCCTCATCTGCTATGTGACAGGTTCAGGACAGATGATGTAATTGTGCAAAGCAAATACTTTGTGTCTATCATTATTGTTATTGATAGGAAAATGTAAAATTGATCAAAACATGTGCAGACAGACCCCCTTGGAACTCAGACTGTGTGTCTCTGGGTTCACCAAGTGAGCTTCAGCACCCCAGGATCGCAGGAAGTGAGTGTGTGTGGCGGCCGCATCAGTCACTAAGGTATTATCATTAAATCTATCCTGTATTTTGAAGACTTTTCTACCCTGAAAGACAAATTTTCAGGCTGAAAGTGGTTAGAAAGCTTTGTCTTTTCCTTTGAATAAAAAGGAAAGGGAGAATCCCACCACTTGTTAAAATCCTTTATGTCATCTGAGCTCACCGTTACTTATCACCATGATGTAGATGTTACAAAGACGATTTTATAGATGAACAAATGGAGGCCCAGGTGAAATGCTTGCCTATGTTCATAGAGACAGTCAGGAGGATTGCCGGCCTTTTTCTGGCTCTGAAATCCATGCATTTTTGATGATGCTATTTATGTCTTCAGATTGAACTTTATTAAGTTATTTCAGCCTTATTTACACTCCCTGACAACCACCACCCTTTTTCATTTGCCAGACTAGGAAATGTAAAACCCCACTGAGCCAGGCCCCAGTGTTGGGACTAGAAGATCACTAGGCTGAAGCTGTTCCCTCGGTAGAACGATGCTGAGCTTTGCCTCACCCCCAGGCCCACTCTGGTCCCTGGCTGGGCTCAGTGTGAACCTCGGGCCCCCAGGGCGGGGCACAGCTGGGCTCACTCGGCAAGCAGACTGCATGATGCACATTCAACTCACATCCAAGACCACCTTTCTCAGCATGACCTGTCTTTTCTCCACTATTAATTTTTTTGGACTCACCTTTGTTAGACAAGGCCAAGCTTTCCAAAAATAAACACTATAAAAATTAAATGGATGCAAAGTAATAATAAGCACAATTTAGGTGACTTTCAAAAGAGGCTCATTATAATACAGGATAGGAAACTATTTGCTCCTATTTCAAGCCCAAGAGTTGGTGATAGGTGAGGGAGTGAGGAAACCAACACAGAAATGGCATCCAGACTTGGGCTGCCTCCTGGCTCTCCACCATTTCCCATGGACGCTGGGGGAAACGACCCTCACATCTGGGAGTTTCAGTTTCTTCCTGCAGGAAAGGAACTGTGAGACTAAGGACCCTTCCTGCTTTGACATTCTGCAAAAGCAAACACATGGTAGTGGAAAGGACAGTGGGCTTAAAAAGACCTGGATGTATTTACACGAAACTCTAGAAAAAACAAATCTAATCTATGGGTACAGAGTCGGAGGTGATAAAAGATTTTTGAAAATAGTAGCGATGGTTGCACAACATTGTGAGTGTAGTTAATGCCACTGAGTTGCATACTTGATGATTAAAGTGGCAAATGCTATGCCATATGTATTTTGCCACAATGAAAAACTAATAATAATAATAATAATAATAACAAACCTAGTTATATGTCAGCCCTGCCCTGTGCTGGCTGTGTGAACCTGGGCAAGTCATCAGACTCTGGGGAGCCAGGCTTCTTCCCTATAAATGGAGATAAGAAAGTCCAGGGCACAGCCACAGTGTGACACCCAAGTGAGATCATGTGTGTGATACAGAAAAGTTCTTTACAGACTGCTAACATTTCTGTAAATAAATATAAGTTCATCTCTAAGTCTGTGATTCGGCTTGACTGTTGGACGTAAGCACGTAATTCATACTTAAAGTTGTCTGCAAATGTGGCAGCCTTAGTTATCCAGAGGTCCCTGCAACCAGATTCTTTAGGTGAACCCCACATTCTTTCTGCAGTTTCCCTGGGGCTGATCTAGCACCGTTATTAAGTTTCATAACAGAGCTCCATTGCCTATGTGCTATGAAGGAGAAGCAATTTGGAAAACCACCGATGGGTGATTATGAAGCCTAAAACCATCTTCTGTAAAGGAAGGATAAAGCCCAATGCCCAGACATAAGGGACCTAACCTTTTTGGGGGTACCTCCTCTGTGCCAGGCTCTGTGCTATACAATCAACATATATTTTCTCCTTGAATGCTCATTACACCGTTCACAGAGAAGAATTCTAGCCTCATTTTACAGATGAGGAAACTGGCGCTCAGAGGGGTTAAGTAACCTTCACAGAGTCCTAGGGTTACTAACTGGGTGACAGTAAGAAAGAGCAGTGGCCTGACAGCCAGGAACCAGCCCAGCCCTCACAGCTAGGCTTTGGGGTTCTGTGAACATAAACAGGTTCACAGAACATCAGCATCAGACAGAACTATTCTGTGATCATGATGGGTCAAGACAAATCGGAACCATTCTGTAGCCATGGCTCAGCACAGGCAAAACTTGAACGTTGTCCACATTATATACATGACCAAACAGTCTTCTCTCCTGGCTTCACCCTTGCTCTGTTCTTTCTGCCCTCGAGATAAGATTTTTTAAAATGATCATACTCCCTCTTCCTAAGAGCATCCAACCCAGAGAAAAACCTCACTTTTTTTTTTTTACCTTCCCCCAAATTATCTAACATAAGCCAAATCCTGGAATAAGCACTTTCTTACACCCTCTTAGAGAGATGCTCATGGCTCCCCTTGCTTCAATGAGTAATAAACCCAACTTGTTCAACTGCAAGTGTGTTCCTGGTGAATTTTGGCTGCAGGAGATTGGCAGCGGGAATACTAACCTAGATTTACCTGATTTTAAATCTGTGTGCTTTCATTCTTTCACCGAGCCTCCCAGAAAATAGGGTATTCAATTTAAGTCAAAGTTTGGGGGGCTGATTTTGTTTTCATTTGCATTGTCTGGTTTTCCGTCTACTTTGTTCTCTAGAAGATAGTACTATGTCAATCACAGGTGAGCTTAAAGTTCGTGAGTATTTGCTAGCTTCCATTAAGCGAAGAACCATTCATTCATTCACCCACATCCTCATTCTCCATGTTGTTAGCAGCTGTGCCTCCCATGTTCCAAGCTTTCGCTCAGAATTTGAGATACTGACATGAAAGGTGCAGTGGAGCTTACTGTGTAGAAAGTACTTAGGGAATGACATGATGGCAGTGTAGAAGGAGGTCTACACAGGGCACTATAGAGTCTAAGAAGCCTTTATACTTGAGCTGGTTCTGAAAGTATGAACTCTCAGATGCAAAACAAAGAGAGGACCTGAAGGCACTGTCTGAGCAGAGCCCCAGAGATGGGAAAGTCCTGTCATGTCAGACTGACCAGAAGCAGAGTAGGGAAGGTAGGGCATAGGAGAGAGAGGAAGTAGACAGGGCTGGTGGAGCCATGTTGGGAGGGCCTTGTGTGCCATCGTGAGGAGTTTGCGTTGTCCTCGGGAGTCAGGAGGGTTGTTTCAAGCAGGAGACTGGCATGACCAAATCCATTTCAGAAAGATTATTCCGGCAGAGGCATTAAATCTCTTTTTTAAAGCTTGATATACGTGACCTGAAAGTTGAGTTTTGAGTCACAGTCTGAAAGGGGCATTTATTAGCTCTAATAGACTATAAGACTAATAAGTCTTGTGCACCCAGCTAGAAGCTTTGACCTTACCTTGTGGGTAATGGGGAGCCTTTGAGTGATTTGAAGAAGAGCAGAGATGTGGTCAGATCTGCCCAGAGAACAAAAAACATCACCAGCGGGCTGTATTAATGTGTGATACCATTTAAACATTTTGGAATATCGAAAACAGCCTGAAGACCCCACTGTGACCTTGCCAGAAGTCAGGTCGGAAATTTCTGGATCAAATGATTTCTTAGCTCCCCTCGAGCTCTAAGATTTGGTAACAAGAAAGGAAGAGCTATTGCCAAAATGGATAATGCATCACGGTGTCAGACTTTGGGATTATCTGCTGCTTGGGGTTTTCCACACCACTGCTCCCCTTCATTAGTGGGGATAATTGAGAGTTGACTGCACTCGTTACTACTGTTGTGATGGGGATTTGAGGCTAAATTCCGGCAAGCAGGAGATGTGTGAATATTTATCTCAGCTGCAGAAAGTTAATGCAGTGTGGCATTAATTACCCTGTCTGAGCCTGCTGTCTTCTTCTGTTTTTAGGTGTCATTCTCAGTTGAATAAATTAGTTTCCAAAATTAGAATAGAGCAAATTGTAGGGTGAGATCAAGGCAGCCTGACTTCTTAGGGCATCCAAAAAGAAGAGTGGGCTGAGGAAGTCTACCCAGGGAAGATTAAGATGCATCTTGTAGCCCAGCATAGGCAAAGAAAATGGTTTTTCCCAGTGCTTGCACTTTATAACTAACTCCACCTTGGCTCCACCCAATCCACCCCAGAATACAAACACAGGAGAGTTACAGGCTTTATAAGCCTGTACAACACCTATTCGAAACATTTCAAGACATCAGTTGAGAATAGTTTAGGTGCTTAATAAATCATCTTGCTATAGATTTTGCTAGATTAGAATTTGAGAGAATAAAGCTGAACTGGAGTGATTTTAGGACAAAGGGATCAGAATAGTAAAGAATGTAGAAACTGTATCGTAGTCATTTACTAATTCAGCAAACTTTTACTGAGCCTTGACAGTGCTAGTTTCACATATGTGAAATGGCAAAAGGAACTGGCGGGCAGTAACCGGAAGCAGGGTGTGGAAGACTAGGCTTCTATGCTTTCTGTTATTGGACATTTGGAAGAAGAATTACACTTATTCTTTAGGTTTTAAAGGTAGTATGGAGTCCCATAGATGGAAAGTATGGAGGGACCAATTGACATTCAGTTATGTAACAGAATAGGGTGCCTGAAGGGTAGGAAGCTCCTTCTCCCTGGGAGAATACAAACGTAATGAGTTCTAGAAGAAGACATCCTGGATCTGATGGTAGGAGTCCTGGATCCTATTCATGGCATGGTTGCTAGTAACCTTGTGACTCTGGAGAAACAAAAGCTCTCTTCTCTGGGCTTCAAATTTCTCATCTGTAAAATGATGGATCTGGACAAAGTTATCTTCTAGTCTGTTCTGACTTTACAATAAAGACAAGCAGTATGATATATTGAATACATGAGAGGTGGCACAGTGACCTTGAGATCCCATAAAAAAAACTCTCTGATCTTCAGTTTTTATCTCAGAACGAGGATGGAACAATACAAGCCACTCCCAGGACTGTTAAGCAGATAAAATAAAACACGAGGGAGCTTTATGAACTTTAAAGCACTCTACAACACTACAGATTAAAGAGTTGACCTTTTTTCTTTTTCTTCTTTTTTTTTTTTTGGCAGCTGTTGTGTACACTAGAAAAAGCACTGGACCCTATTTTTAGGTCTCATGTCCCAAACTTACAAGATGTGTGACTATGAGCAAATTACTTAACCTCTCTGTGCTTGATTTCTCATTTGCAAAAGAGATAAAGCATCATTTAACTTACAAGACTGTTGTGATGAGTTAAAAAGACAATGCACTTGAAAATACCTAGCGTTGTGCTAGACACATAGGTTCAATCTGGTGGTCCAAAAAAAGAAGCAACTAATAGTCACATGGCAGGAGGCAGGTTAATATATAAAATATGGCAGAATTAAGATATAATTCTGGCACAAACATTCAAGAGAAACAGCATAAAGGTCAACTTTAATGGAAGAGCCTATGTATGCTTAAGACCAGAGTATTGACCTGATCTGCTTGGCCAGTGCATCTTGGGCCATTTCAATGTAAACTGGAGTCCTGAAATGGTTTCAATGAGGCCAAACACCTTTTACCACCTGCATTTGGATTGAAGGTTTGCTATATCATGTACTAGTGAAAATCCTTGTGTATGTCTTAGTGCAGCCTCGTAGGTGCAGGCAAAGGACTGGCCAAACCTGAAACAGCAGATTGAATGGAAACAAGTCCCAGAAGCTTTTAACTAAGAGCTAATGGCACAATTCCTGTTTCTCTTGCTCTAAAGTATGCTCCGTCATCACTACATGGAGAAACCAAAGAGCAGATTGAAGTAAAATTTCAGCAATATCAAGTGGACATTCATAAAACTGTTGGAACAATCTCCACTTGACTCATGATAATTGTTACCATTTTCTGAAGACCTGTTATTGCCAAATACTGTGCTAGGTGCTTCATGTATATTATCTCTAATTCTCTCAAGAACCCTGTAAGATGAACAATATTGTTCCCATTTCATGGTTGGGGAAACTGAGTCTCAGAAAAGCTAAGTATCTTGCCCATATCACACAGCTTCTCTAGCTCTCTCTACTATGCCATGCTATTTCTCTAACAAGGGCAATCAGTCTCCCTTGAAAACCAAGGACAAATGCCTGGTTGAGTAGTCCTCCTTGATGATAAAAAAAAAAAAAAGTTGCCAAAATGTTATGCATCATGATCCAATAATCCAAAAATTACCTAAGGTCATCCATCATATCTTGTCGCCTTTCTGTTCTAATCCCAAATTCTCCTTCCCAAGCTGTCTCAGAAATTCCTATCTAGAAAAGAGCAGGTCTCATTTTGTCCCTCTATCCATAGGAGCTGGAGCCTCTCTATACGCAGATCAACAGACCTAAGAAACAGCATCAATGCGGGCTCGTGACGGGTGCTTCAAGACTGGCATGGAAATCAGCATTACAATAGGCTCTCTTGTATTCTTTCAACTCACCTCATCCCACGAAGAAACTCATTATTGCCCAATGGAACTCATTTGGAAGAGGGAACTCAGAGTTTTTGGCAACCAACAGTAGATATCTATGGCAGCACAAAAACAAAACAAAAAAAAGCATAAAAGTATAACAAAATCATACCCAACGTTAAACCACAAATCAAGCAAATGCTTATCCAACAAATATTCTGAGCTCTCTTAGTGTGCGTTTAAGATGACCCAGTATGCAAAATCTTAATTCTCTTTTTATTTCTCTACCTGTTGACCAATGGAGTGACAGGCCTCAGAGAGTTACAAAGATTGGCACTGACTTCTTTTAGGCAAAGCAAGAGGTCCTCTGTGACTACAGTCTCCTTATCCATATGTCTTTTGACATATGCTGATGTTTTTTCATCACGCCACAGGTTCTGGTCTGCCATTTTTCCCCTTTCCCTCCTTTGTCATGGTTGAAAATTAATGGGTGTACAAATTTTTTTATTGCTTTTGACTTTTTTTAGATATTAATGAAGAAATCTAACTGGAAAAAAGTCTCATATGAAATGAGTTAACTTGAAATCACAAGACAAATAAGTGGTTGATTATTCTTTATGATCAAGAATGTTGCCAAAACAACCCTTTAGCTATTTCTGCATCCTGGTGAAGAAAGACAGCTTTCATTTTGAACCTTCATTCTGTGAGTAGTAAAGGACGTCAAATCCCATTGATGAGAAAGATGAAAACTGCATCCGATTTCCTAAGAAGCTCTAAATTCTAAGTACAATAAAATGATATTTTTTATTTTTCCGATATCTTGCTGCTGTGATGCTATGCAGACAAGTGTCTTCTCCACGTGCCATTTGCAAAGAAAAGTCATTTGCCAAATAATTCTGTTACAGTCCTGGTAATGTGGTTTCGGATCTTAAAAACTGACTTCCTAATGGAACAATGGTGACATAAATATTCAGAATAACAAACTGATTCTGTGATCACAATGGTTCATCTCTATCTCTTTTTGTACATCAGAAAATTCAAAAGGAATTTTTATTTTATAACTTGAAAAAAACCTTACCATTAAACTCTTTAAATATTTAAGGGAAATGGCTTTAAGGAGTTCTAATGAAAAATTGCCAGTTCTTTTTTTTTTTTTTTTGTAAATATAAATGTTAATGAAAATGCTTTTTAATGCCATTACACTGTAGAGAAGGTAGCAGATTGAGTGCAAGATGTGACAAACTTGATGGATGGGGCTCGCTTTCCAGATGTTATGTGGAACATATGGTAGGAAGCTGGAGTTCAGAGACAGCTGGCAGGAGCAGTTGGCCAATCAGCAGCTAGTGAACAGAAAGGGAGCATGTGACTCCATATCTAATCTAGCCTTTCCACAAGAGTACCCGCCCTCTGCGTAAAACCAGAAAAAGACAATTCACGTTTTGAAGGACTGTCCTTCAGACTAAACCTCTCTCCCACCTCTCCACCTTCACCTAATCCCATAGAAATCACTGGACTGTTTGTATGTAAAACAGAAGAGTTTAAGCTTCCTTTTTTTACATTTATGAGACAAAAAGTGCAGTGTTCGGTTCGTACGTTTAGCACATGATTTTCATAAAAAATCTATATATTTTTGCCCTACAGAGAATTGTTCTACAGGTCAAACGTGTTTTCTTGATGTTCCTATGCAGTTATAGTATGTCGAATTTAGTGGTTTAACACTAAAAAGGAAACTTTAAAGAATCATGTGATTAATTAGATATGAGGGTAATTACCATTACCTGGTTTGAAAATTTGAAAATTAGAGTTGATATGTGATTAACTTAAATAGGCCTGGGTACTTTGCTTCTTCATATGAATAGGAACTAAAATGATTTAGAAGAAGGTATACCTGCTCACAAAGAGAAAATCGATAAGTCAAAGTGATTGTTACTGTTCAAAGCCCAAATTTTACACAGGTCTCTGAATAAAATATTTTCCATTAGGAAACCTGACCAAATGTCCATTACAGAATATATGTAAATGTCATCCTAATGCAGAAGATCTAAAAAGAGAGAAGGGCCATTTACCTCCCTCTGTAGCTGTCACCTGTTGGTCCACATGATTTTTTCAGGAAAGTGCATACATTGTATGATTAGGTAATCTTTTCACATGAAAGGGGAAAATGGGAAAGGTATGACAACCCTAAGAGTTGTCCTGAAATCAGTTTGGTTGTTTTGGGGGGGGTGGATTTGATACGATAGGCAGTTCCCCTGGGGAAATGGCTTAAATTACTATGTTGTCCATGATTCGGATTCAAAAACAAGTGGTGCTATCTTCTCCCTCAATCTGGCCGTCTTGAGTTTGTCTTGCAGTATCACAAGTTATACTGATCCTTTGGGTTGCTTCTGACGCATTCCAGGTGAACTCTGGCTGATGCTGTTTCAGGTACGCTGTCTAGAGTTAATTTTATAGCAGAAAGTGACAGCTCGGTGGACTTATCATTCATTGAATGTGATTGAAAATGTAACTAGCTCTGAAGTTAAAGAAGATGCCCATGTGATGCATTCAAGTGAGGGAGTAAAGTCAACATTTTAAACTGCCATCCATGTTATCACTGGCAGAATTCTGATTCTTAACAAGCACTGTTTAGAGAGCTCAGAACCATAGTAGCTATCCCAGGAGTACAGTGAAATTTCCAAATAAAAGCTGGGGTGCCAATACCAAAAGGCCATGGGGAGTCTGCACAGTTCCAGTTAGAGCGATAAAAAAAAAAAAATCCATGTGTACAGCTGTTAATTTCTCATCCTTCACTAGCACTAAATTTGTCACTTTAAATTTTGAAACCAGGGAAATGCCACCTGTCATTCTGTCCCCATTCCCCATAGCTCTTCAATCTTTACATGCCTCAACACTTTGTTGATAATTCGTACTCATCCCAGTGTCTGCTGAAACCCCATCCTGTAATGTACCGGGCACCTTCTTTTTAAAAAAAAAATGTTTACTCTGTGGGTTTGGTTCATTTCAATTTCTGTGTTCTGACACATATTTTTTTAATAAAGATGAGAAAGAGAAAATGACTGTTGCAGTACATTTCTAGACCTACTTTAACTTTACCTCAGATGACAGTTTGTTAACATATATGGACACATTATTTTTAACTTTATGTACAATGCATTCAACAGAACAGCAAAATTTTTAGAAATTTTCCATTAATTTCTGTAACACACCATGTAAAACTTAAAAATAAACATGTTTGAGAACAATAGTTTAGCCTGGTTTTATTCCACAAGTTTCTGCTGGATATTCAGGCAAAGGATTGGAAGACGAAATTGTTTCTAAGCTTCCATCTGACCAGGTGAAGGCCTGTTTTCCTGGCAGTGGGCCAGAAAGAGAAAGCTTCTGTGAGCAGTTGAATCAGTTTGTCTTCAGTTGAATTCAGGCACTTGATATGGTTGGAAAATCAGCCACAACGAAGAAGAACGAGGAGGATGGTGTCAGAAAAAGCACACTCTGTGTAGGTATGGTGTTTGGACCATATTTAGCATGGGGCTTTCAAAGCTGGGAAAGACTCAAGGACTAGCCCTATGAAGTTGCGAATTCTCCTTTAAAACAAAAACAAAGACAACCTGCTAAACCGTTGGTTGTTAAACCAAGATTATTCTAAACTCTCAGAGTTCACCATAGTTTATTTCAAGGTCAGCTGCTTTAAGGGACCCAAACAAGAAAGCATTTATTTTCCTTCACATTCTCCACACACTCCACACCAAAAAACAAAAACAAAACAAAAAAAACAAAAACATAAAAAGAAGTCTAAAGCCGGACCTTGACTTATACATGTATGGAAGAACTGAAAAAATGTATACATGTTTACATATGCATATATATTTATGAGTGTATGTATATATATGTGTGTATATGTGTCATTTTCATATACTCTTGTTACTAAATCGGTTTGTCTATCCAATAATCATTCAGATTACAGATTACAGTTAGGTCATTGAGATGCCAAAAAAACCTCTGCTTAGGAGTGCTTATATAACGATTGCATAAATACACGCCCTTAATCTGGCCTCATTATGCAGAAAGTATTAAGCAGACATCGCCAACTTTTCAAAAATGAGAAAATGGGCTTAGATTCCAGCAAAATAAATTTCAGACAGATAGGAGAAACAACTTTCATACAGTAAGAAATGCTCATTCCTGTATCGAATTGCTAAGAAATGTTACACAAGCTCTTCTAAATAACAACAGCGGCTCACACTTTTTGAGCAACTAGTATGTGCCTGAGAGGTGCTGGATGCTTAATGTCCATTACCTCTGTTAATTTCTAACCAACATGGAGCAGAAAGATATTATTCCCAATTTATAGATAAAGAAACTGAGATCGGAGAGATCAAATGACTTGGTAGAGTTGAGATTTGAATTTTGAATCTATTATAGTTGATTTTTATTTTTAAAAATACTTGATTATTCACTATTTTAAATAGTTCTGTGTTGGCTTGTTGAAAAGCATTAACCTCCTATGCCTCTTCCCAGACCTGTTTTTGGTCTTTGGTAATAAGTTAGATTTCTAACTTCCTCTAGTTTAAAGTAAAAAGAAAAATCTATCAGGTGTTACTATCTTAAACTATTTGCTAAATAGTTTCTTCTTTAATTGGCACTTTTGAAAGGACGTATGTTAGAGGAATAAAGAATACACTTTTTTGCCCAAATTAGTTCAAAGTTAGCTGAAACCATGCACTGGTGATGTACTTTTCCAACCTAAGTGCATCTTAAAGAAGTGACAAATTAAAAGGTGTCCTATTTAACTGCTAGGCGAATGCCAAAATAAATCAGGCAGACATATCTGCTTTCATTTTGTGCTTGAGAGCAAACCCGTGTTTTGACAGTAAATGTTTTTGTTTTACTCAGAATGACAGTAGGAAAAACGCCTAGAATAAAAACAGGTTTCTTTGAAATCAACCTTCAAAGCTTTGAAAGCTTTTAAAAGATGTTTAAATTCAAGGGTAATGTGAGCAATGGTGCCTGCAAGATTAAAAAAAAGAAAGAAAGAAAGATATAAATGGCGTTTAAGTCTTTTAGTGACCAGTTCTCAATATTTATGTTGAAATATGAATAATAGCTGCCACTCTTGTGCTCCTACTCTAGATGTGCCACTCACAACTATCATTTCTAAATCCTTACACAAATCCTGAGAGAAAATGCTCCCCATTTTACAGCTTAGGAAACTGAAACTCAGAGATGGTATGAAACAGCTATCAATCAATAGAGCCAAAGAGCTCACCCAGAGGCTGTCACCAGGGTCTGGTTCCCAAGTCTCTTTCCTCCACTCCTTGGTTGCTTCTGTCTGCGGAGTTTCTGTGATGTCAAATTGCTCACACACCCTCTATAAAATACTTTGAGTCTTTCTGTATTCAATTCCAAGTTGTGTCTATTATATTACAAAATCATACCATGCATTACCCTGACTGATTCAGTACAGAAATTGATTCTTAAGTGAAATGACTGCAGTTATTCTGAAACAAAGGAAAAATCTAGTTTTATTCTCCAGAACAGTAATAGCTCTAACCCAATCCAATGAATATTTAATTTTAAAACAAAACCCACGCATTCACTTTATCTTCCAAGGTACAGAGATCCGAAGAGGGAAACTTTTTGAACAGGTTTTCTGTTCATCCTTTGCTGGAGAGTATGAATGACTGCCAAGCGGAAAACGTCTAAATATTCTTGCGAGACAGCAGCCTCTGGTGACTTGGGTCTTTAATCTTCTGAACAACCTCTTGCTACTTCTATCACTCATGCTGGGGTCGCAGCCTGGAGTGGGGAAGAAGCAGGAACTGGTTGGAGATGGAATGAGCAGCAGTCAGGGCTGGCATACTGTCAACAGTAAAATTCTAAACTGTCCTTCTTCATACTATACTTTTAGCAGCTCTACCATGCCTTCCTTTTAGGGGTGGGGAGAACCCTGAAGTCTGTCTCATTTCACATTATAAGTTAAGATCACTCACCTGTAACTCACAGCCATGAGCTCACAAGTCTAGGAATTTAGCTATTAAAGGAAAGTGTCTTTTCAGACCTCCAAAGAAGGAAACAGAAAAGTGGTCAATTATTACACAGCCCATGTTTATCCTTTTATGTGATATGTGATAAATCAATACCACAGCATCAACTAAAATTAAAGGAACCCTCAAAAGACAAATGACAAATGATACAGAAGTCAAACAGGTAGATATTCAATAGTTTTTCTTCCTATTGTGCACTAAACTTAGGTAGAACTTGGGAAATAATTATTTAAACAAATCTTCACCCTTTGCGTATTATTTGTCGCTTTTCTCACGCAGCTGGAACACACTGTCTTTACTGATGAGTCAACAGAGAGTCGCTTCCAGATGATGGACTCAATTCAGAAAATCTGCTGTAGGTTCTGGCTTCAAGACTTGCCAGTTGTTTGACCTCAGACAAGTTATTTAAGCACTCTAACATTCAGATCAGTCATATGCAAAATTGAGATAACACTATCGACCTCATAGGGCTATTATGAGAAATACATCTGATAATTCCATACCTGCTCAAAACATTACCTATTATTAATACCAAAGAAAGTCTAATCACTATTGTGTACTTAATTCCTTCACTTTATCTTTTCATATCTATTTATCCCAGCATAGTAACTCTACTAAGTGTGCAGAACAGCAGTGAGTGATTATTATCTCTATTTTATTGTCAAAGAAAGGCAAAGAAGCATCACATACCTCTTTGAAATTTTTCACTGGCATAGTTTAAAGCAAAACTGTTATCCATGTAACAAAGAGTTATTAAGGACAAGCAATGTGCCAGGTCCTGTGATCAGCACTGGAGATTCAGAAAAAAAATTCTCACAATGCATACATGACTGTCCCACCTTCAAGAAACTCAGACTCTAGTGGGGAAAAATGGGTTAATAGATAAATTATAGTAGGATTAAGGCTGGAATCAAAGCATGTGCTGATACTATGGAAATGGTGGGAGAAGGCTACAGAGCAGTGTTGATGTTTGAGATGGGTCTTAAGAAATGAGTAAGTGTTCTCTATGAGATGATGACAGTAGAGGGAAAAGCATTACAAAGCTGGCAAGGCCAATAAGCGTGGTGTGCCTGGAGTAGCTGTGAATGAAGGGAGAAAATGACATCCTACTTAAGCTGTTGAAAATGCAGAAGAAACAGTTTCTGAATTCATATTTCAAAGCTGGAATAATAAAACATCAAAAAGTTTTATTAGAAAGATTATAGCCTAATCTTTCTAATGAATAATCAGAAATTCCTAAATTAAATATTAGCAAATTAAACACAGCTGTAAACCATGACTAAATAAAGTTGATTCTTGGAATGCAATTAATAAGTCAAGATTGTCTCATCTGAGCAGATGCCAAAAAGGCATCTGATAAAATTTATTATTCTCTTCAAGAAAAAAAAAGAAAAGAAAACTAGAATTAGAGAGTTCCCCTCACATGATAAAGAGCATCTATCTCACACCAATAGCCAATGTGTAACATAGCAGTGAAACTTGAGGGCATCCCTAATAATATCAGATGGTGGTCACCTCTCTCATTTAACATTCTGAAATTTGAGGCAATGCAATACACTAATATAATAAAAAGAAATCAAGTGTTTAAATGCAAAATGAGAAAATTGTCAATGTTTGCAGATAATATTTTCAAATAGGAAATATCTATCAGAAACTGTAAGAACTAATAAGAGATTGAAGATGATTGGTTTAAAAATAAATATGTAAAAATATTTTCTGTATTGCTGTAAGTAATCATTTAGAACACATAATAGAAAAATAAATTCCATTAATAATAGCAACAAAAATAAAATACCCAAGAATAAATACTGAAGATGTAAAATCTAGATTTAAAAAATATAAAATCTGTCAAAGGGCATAACATAACTGAACAAATTGAGGGAAGAAGGCTCAACATTATAAAAATGTCTGTTCTCCCTAATTAATTTATAACAATGCAATTCCATTTATAATCTCAATTCTCCATCTAAACCACATATTCATATTCAATCATGTTCTAAAGCATGCCTGAAAGAGAAAAACATGAATATAGTCAAGGAAAAAAATGTCATAAAAGTAAACTTGTACTATCAGATCTCAACACATAAAACCGAAGCAATTTAAAATAATTGGTACAGGACAGAAAAATAAAAAGAATGATCAGTGAACATAAGCTACAGAAATAAGCTCCCAAAATGTATAATTAGTTAATATATAATTTTAAGTATTCAGATCAGTGGGGTAAAGACTATTTAATAAATAGAACTGTGATAATAAAGACTATGATGAAAAGATTCCTACTTCACATCATATAGTTAATTAAACTCCACACAAATTAAATGTCAAATGTATCATATGTAGACATGAGAGTATATAGGAAAAAATAATGAATATCTATTTAGTTGTAGAAAAGGCCCTCAACTATAACACCAAATGTAGAAAATATATATATTTATAAAAATATGGATAAACTTAACTTCATGAATATCTAGGTAAAATGCCATAAACAACATTAGAAAGCCATGGAAAATTAGAAAGATGTTTGCAGCTTATGTTATAAGCAAAGCTTTGGCATCTTGAATATAAAAATATCTCCTAAAAACTTATAGAAGTTTATAGAAAAATTGATAAAGAATATGAACAAATAATTCTCAAAGGAGAAATACAAAGGGCCCATAAATAATAACTAGAGCTAGAAAACAACTAAATATTTCAGTAGAGAGCACCTTAACTAAATTACAGTCCTACACGGCATTTTTTTTTTAAATGAAATGAATCTAAATAAGCTTATATGAAACATATAAGAGAGCGGGTTGGGTAAGTTTCCATTTCTATTAATAATATAAATACACACACACATATGCTTATGTATCCTTAGAAAAATTCTATTATAGTATTCAGGAAACTGCTCATTCATTTGATAAATATCTATTGAGTGCCTGCTGTGTGCCAGGCATTGTTCTATATGCCGGGGAAGCAAAGTCTTCACCCTCATGGAGCAATGTTAGGCACACGCTAACCTAGAGTGAATAACCCCTATCCGAAGGGGACGAAAATGAACATCTTATCTAAATTAATTGTACTTTTTGAAATTTTGTTACTATATACTTTCTGTTTCCACTATTGTTAAATGGCCAAAAAATATTTGATTAAATGCACAAATTTTTATAATCAAAGAAATTCAAATTAAGGTAATTTTTGCCTGTCAGATTAGCAATGATTAAAAAGGTGTTTGTTTATTCCTATGAAAGTGAGGATATGAGAAATTAGGCACCCTCAAACACTTTGAGTGTTTGATTTAAAGACATTTTTAATTCAAAAATCTTTTAAAAGTTACATAATCTTTAACATGGTAATTCCATGTCTAAAACTGAAATTTAAAAGATGGAAATAAACAAAATAGGTTTTAAGATATTCTTCACTTATTATGAATAATAGAGAAATATCAAATGTATGATATGTAGACATGAAAGTATATGGGAAATCTAAATTTCTAATACTTATGAGACTGTCTAAATGTTATATCTGTAGAATGAGTTGGTATGCCTACATAATCAATGATAACCTTGAAGACAAGAGGCCACGTCTCTCACATTTATCTTCAGCATCAATAAGTATGTTTATGAATGTAGACTATGCAGTCATTAAAATAATGTCATAGAACCTCTATTTTATTTCAGGGTTTCCCATCCTACTTTTTTATTAGTAAAGTTATACATACATTATGATCCTAATTTGGTTGTATAAATATATGCATTCACATACATTCATAGAAAAAAAACGCAAAAATCTAGGTAGTAGGATTACATATGACTTCCATTTTATTCTTTGTGGTGAATTGTTTTGTTTTTCAGTTTCTCTATAATGAATATCTGTTACCTTTTTAAGCAGAAAAAGATATTTTAAGAAAGAAAGAACCATGAGACAAAATTGTAAAATGCTATACAGTCTTCATAATAGGTAACATTTACTAAGTTTTTAATGTGTGCTAGATACCATGTAAAATGCTTTACCTAGATCATCTCGGTTCGTCATCATCACCATAGCTCTGTGAGGTTTAAACGATTACTGTACCCATTTTACAAATAACGGCACTGAAGTCGAGAAAGAAAGTACCCAGGTCACAGAAGTAGCTGTTGAAGGGCTAAGATCCATACCCAGTCTAACATCAGAACTTGGGTTCTTAATTATACCAGGTTGACTCTTCAATTAGCATCAGGATGAAAAGTACCCATTGAATTGTTGTTAGAGGTGATTCGGTGATCTTGAGCAATACACATTGAAGAAAAAGAAGAGGATTTGGAATCCACAAAACTGACTCAAACACGTAAGCAATTTCATACTCCTTAAGCTTCAAACCACCCTAATGAAGTAGTTGGTGGAGATCTATGCATCCCCTTCTCAAAGAAAGTTGATCTTTGGACAAGATTTAAATGATTCACTTTCATCCTCTAAACAGGTTCAAAGAGACCATAAGAAAGACCAAGCATCCTGTACTGCATGATGCTTCGAAAGAGGTGAGAACAGTTTAGGTGGCTGGACCATTGTGTCCATTGCAGGCATGAAATTCCAATCTGAAAATCAAAGACATTTCAGAGATGGTGGTAATCAGTGAGGTGGACGAGAACGTGGGCCCAGAAATTCCCATCGCCAAGCACCTACAGTTTGCCTTTCCTCTCATCACTGTCAGAGCATCTTCATCACCAGCCTCCCCTCACCTATGAAAGTCACACCATGATCAGAGGCTAAAGGTCTAAGTTGATCTATGAACCACATTGTTATTTACAACTTACAACAACAATGTTCTCTTTATTTAGCATGCACCCTTTGTTTATTTTAGTAAATATAAAAATGTAGTAAATGTAAGATATATAAATATAAAGCTTTCATAAGTTTGTTCCTAATCCTGCTCTCTCTGCCAACCCTTTTTTCCATTAGTTTGTTTAAATGTATTTTTAATTTCATAGAAGTCATAAGTATATTCTTAATATAACAATAATTTAATATTACAGAGAAAACTAAGTCTTGACCATGCTCTTTCATCCTAGTTCCTTTCTCAGAGAAAACCAATTATCCAGTCAACTCTTCTAGATTCTTCTAGGTATTTACATTCACAGATGTTTACTTCAAAAATAGTTTTATTTTGTAGATGTTTGCTTTTTTAACATATAAATAATATACTATGTGTACAATTTGCTTTTTACTGAACCATGGATTCATGAATATCACCTTTCGTGTACACGTAGATCAATATAGATGAATGTATGTGTACATGAAACTAGGTCCAGTCTTCCTACAGATCCTCAGTGTACAATTCAAATTCCAGCTGCCCAGCTCTGTCACTTAGTAGCTCCAAGACATTGGGTGAGTTAACCTCTCTGAGCTACCACGTCCTCATCTATAAAATACAGATGAGAATATCATTATAATGAAGAATAAATGAGCTGGCATTTGTAAAGTACGTAGCACATAAAGTGTAAACTTTACATTTGTGTCTATAAAATAGTAATAAAGTGTCTGAGGTCCACAGCTGGGGAGGAGCAGAAGTAGATTTCCTCTGGCCAGCCCGTATGTCTGGAAGTGTTCCTTGCACTCCATTATACTCCCCTCTTTGAAGCAGGGGTGATCACTGACCCCACCCTTCCTATGGAGAAGCAGAAGGTCAGTAGATAAGAGGCTTGAAATTCAGCTGCAGAATGTGCTGCTGAGACCCTCTCCTTCCAACTCACATGGCTGGATTCTAGCTTCCCCTTTTTTACAATCCCAAACTCTCTGGGCTTCTTCACTTCAAGGGAGAGTGGAGTAGATGAAGTCTCCCAGCCTTTCTCCTGTGGAAACAGGGTGCCGTCAGGGGACGAGGGAAGAAGTATTGCTCGATCCACCATCCAAACCTCCTTCTCCAGCCTTCATTGGAGAATTCTGGCAGTTTTCCTTTCTTCACACATGTCTGTCTATCCTCTCTTCTCTATCCCATTATTATGGCAGGACGAGCCTCCTAAGTGGTCACCTTGTCTTTCCTCTGAAACATTATCTAATAAATATTCTGAGACACAGCTTAGCCCACATATTCTGTTCTTTCAAGACCTTCCATGGCTCTATGTTATCTGTAGAATTAAGTCTGGGTCTAATATTTCCACCTAGGTTTTCAAACAGACAAGAAGAATTAAAATTACAATGAGTGGCAAGGTTTCTAAAATTCTCCATAAAGTTATAACCTTAGAAGTTGCTGACTCTCCTTAAATGTTCCAGAAGCTTCCATGAGCTATATTCTTGTCCAAATGAGGAATTAGAAGGAGATTTGGGGATACTTGTAGGCTTCTTTTTTATCTCCGGCCTTGTGTCTAGCCACCATCAGCACCTCTCTACTCAGTGCTGAGCTAGCTCTGACCATGGAGGTAGTTTATTAGCAGTCCCATCCTCACCAGCAGGTAGAGTTTGGAGCTGGCTTTGATGTCCAAATCAGAATAAGTCTCGTGGAGCCAAATCCTTGCTTTTGGATTCTGGCCATGAGCACCCAGTCCAGTAGTCAGGTCTCAGTTCTAGTATTCAAAGTCTGCTCCGGTGCTGCAAGAAGACAAGTGTCCTGTCCTGAGTGCCAGCAGGTCTGCCTGGGGTTCTGACACACTTTCTTGAGCCAAGTTCATCCTTTTCCCTGAGAGACTGGATTATTTCTCTGGGAACAAGACTTCCTGTCTTGTCAGGTGGGAATGCTACTTCAAGTCAGCCCTCAGTCTCCCAGAAATCCCACTCTGACTTATTGCTGAGCTGGGCCAGACCTAGTTGTCTGCTCCCCTTAGACACAGTTATTTGGCCTGCGACCACCAGCCTCTTCTACCTCCTCACCCAATGGCTAGATCAGGAGTCTTCCCCTTAGCCAGCTCATTAGTTATCTTTTCCACTCAAAATTGCTCCTTTGTACTAGGCTCCTTCCGTCCCACTTCCTCCTTACTATCAGGTCCTCTTTATAGAGAATGGTATTTGGGATGAGAGTTAATATACCTACACTCTTGTTTTTCATCTCACACTGGCCCTATGAGGTGGGTATTCTCACTTGCCTTTTATAAAGGAAGAAACTGACATTCAGGGGCAGGAAACAGCCTCTCCAGGTAAATGGTAAATTTAGCCAGAAGCGGGACCCTGATTGACAGATTTCAAATCTCTTGCTTTTTCACTATTCCATGTTTCCTGGGGAAAGTGAGAGTGAGGTGACTGTCCTCCTGCTTCTACTTGGTATCAAGCTAGTATTCATGAAGTTCCTGGGCCATGGCCTGTTATGATACCTTTCCCCAGCTCTTTCCATACTCACATGAACAGAAGGATGGAAAGAGCTGAGCTAATATCTGTTAGGTTAATGCATGAGGTGCACCACTAATAATGTCATGTTATCTGAGTGGAAACATCTGGTTTATGAATCATGAGAAAGAGGTTTTATCAAACTCCACATGAGCTCATTCAAAAAATAATAATCTGCAAAGCCATCTGTGCTTTGTGCTGATAGCATTTTAGGGAGAACAAGGATTGTATCTTGCAAACACGTTATAATTTGCAAACCTAGTGCTGCACTGGAAACCATTTTCTCAAGAAAGATGTGCTTTAACAGATTTGTTCTCTACTAGAAGAAAACTGACATGCCAGGATCACAAAGAAAGTCGGCCAATGGAAGTATCTCTGTAACTGTACCAGAAGTAAGTTGATTTCATTCGGTTGGAGGGACTAGGCCGAGGGATAGTGAGCAGGGCGGCAGTGGCATTTTGTGGGGGGTGGACACTAGAGCAGGGAATCTTTTTCAAGAAAGCAAGAGACACATTGAGAAGAACCTCAAGGTCACGAAAGAGAGCCTGGGCCCAAAATGCCAAGAGGAAGAATCAGACAAACTTTAAAATGGGTGAGCGGGGAAGAGAATGTGGACAGAAGCCACTGTCAAAATCAGAGTACCTGGTGAGGGTTCAGAATCTGTGCTCAAGTGAGCACAGAACAGTGTTCCTGAAGGAGCATTAGCTGCCATCTGTCAGGAGGTGGTCAGTACATTAGTGGGTCAGTGGGGCTTAAATCTTCCTGCGTGCTTTTAGATGATGTGGGTAAACACCTTTGCTTCCCTAGTAGACTGTAAACCCCTTGATAACAGGAACACGTCACATTAATTCCATTTCCATATACATAGCTCAGTGCCCTGCACATAGTAGGTGAGTGGCAAAGGTTTACTAAACCACAGAACTTGAGAGGAAGGCACAGGCTGAATTAGGGGACCTAGAGTCAACTTGCAATTCTGCTTCTGCATAGCTGAGTAGCTTTCAGTAATTTACTTTACCTCTCTGAACTCCAATGTCTAAGTTGAATGATGAGGTTGGATGATAAATGCAATGCCCTTTTTGATATTATAAAATATTCTGAATCTGTGGATAAATGAATCAGAGAATAACAAAAGCTCTTTTGACAGGGTTCTTAGCATTCTTACCAGCAAAGCAATACCATAAAAGAGAGATAACCCTACCAGTGCTCAGGATACCAAATGAAGGAGTGCATAGGTGGAGGAAGATGGAGGAACAGGTGGTTAAGGAATTACAATGAAGTGTCACAAATACCATCCTAGAGATAGTGCAATGGGGTCTTAAGAGAAAGTGGGTCCTTTTCTTGGGATAGTCAGGGAAGGCTTTGTAAAAGAGATGACAGTTGAGATAGATCTTGAAAAAAGGAACATGAGTTCACCAGATGGCGAATGGGGGTCCAAATGAAAAATCCATCCAGACAGAGGGAATGACATGTGCCAAGTAGCACAAGTCAGGAGATTTAGGATTTATCAATGGAGACCCAGAATTTGACCCAGAAGATAATGCATTTTCTCATAGAAAGGGAGGAAAGAGAAGAAGGGAGGGGAGCGGAGAGGAGAGAAAATGTCACTTGATGCTAGGGATATGTTTATTTTTATCTTACCTACATTGTTGAGTAATATTCAAAGCTAATAGAGAAAGCAGTAAAACAGACAGCAAGTCAATGGATTTCAATTCTGCTGTGCTAAAGCCATAGAATGTGAGTTCCAGAAGAAACTTTGACGTCATCCAAGCTCAAATTTCTTAATATGAATATTTCTTCTTCCTTTTACGCATCCCTCTCCTGCTGCCTCTTTCCTGACCCTCATGAAATGGGGGAGTAGAACTTAAACAGCTTTTTGGTTTCCAGGTAAATTTGGTCTGGGAAACCCAAATTACAGGTGAACTCTCTCACTTTAAAGAGGGCCTCAGAGCTAGTGAATGGTAGGTCTGGGAATAAAGCCCAGTCCATCTGCTTCCTTGGTTCAAGTCCACGATCCTTGTAACTTCTCCAAGCTATGGCAAGAACATCTGCACGCTCCATCAACTTTTCTTGAAGCAGGGCACAGATGTGGGTCAGAGGCCTCCAGGGTCCAGAAATGCACCCTCTGCACCAAGAGGTTCCAGACCACTGGCTGATATCGTGCTCCAGAGAGAAAGACTCAAAGGCATTGCTACCTATCAGATGATTCTTATTCCTCACCCCCTGCACCAATAGAAACTTCCAGGTGTTAAACCGAAGATCCTTTGGTTTATTGTCTTTTACGGTGGAGTTTTAAAAGTTAAGGAAAGAAGAGTAAGAGAGAGAAAGAGAGAGAAAGCAGGGTCTAATTTCTCTCCAGCAAAGGAGAACAGAGGTTTGACATAAATCCTTTGGCTCAAACCCTACCTTTAATTATTATTATTATTATTATTTTAATTATAATAGCTAACAGTTTTTGATCCTCTCTTTGGTGCCAAGTACTGTGCAGACGGTTTACCCACAGCATCCTTACTCCTTACAAAGCCCAGCAAAAAGCATTATCCTCATTTTATTGGTAAAGAAATGAACCATGGAAAATTTAAACCCTTTGTCCAAGGTTATACAATGACAACATGGCAGCCTCAGGATTTGAGTGCAAATCACCCTGACTCCAAATCTTATTTTTAAGAACTGCATGACCTTGAGCAATGCAGGTTCTTCATCTGTGACACAACAGATAATAATAAAAATCACGTTGTGGAAAGACTCACAGAATGAATAAATCGAAATTTTTTAAAAATCTCTTACCTATCAGGATTACCTTCAGTATTAAATGAGTTGATATAGGAAAGTGCTTTATAAACTGCCATACACCACACAAATTTTATCATTATTATTATTTCAAAAAATATGTCTTCTCCCATAAAATAAAACCATCTGTGGCATATATTTATGACAACATGCCTCAGAAACAATTTCCATTCTGATGGGTTGCCTCCCTATCATGTTATTAAAAGGTTAAGGAAAATGAACAATGGAGGGTTAAGATTAGATCTTTTACACATTGAAACCACAAAATCAATAGAGCCCTCATAATCCATCCAGTGATAGAAGAAATATTTTAAGGCACTTGAAACGATTATTCAGAGAAGTCAACAGGTATTGACAAGAAACCTGGCAAAGCAGCTGTGGCCCAGGCTTGGCCCCTGCCTCTCACTCCAGCACCCTCCTGGCAAACAGATTTCCATTCTCAGAATGCAGAGGGATGAGGGTGCCGAGAAGAGGGGACTTTCCTTCTCCCACGGTTCTACAGAACTTATGGTTTTGCAAACGGATCAGAGACACTAGGAAAAATGGTAGCCCAAGCAGCACCATGGGGAACAAGGGATTACACCTATTTGTAGTCAATATAAAGCCCGTTTTTAAAAAACCTGCGATGATTATCCTTATGCTATGATGGTCATTATTATTGTTGTTTTTATTCAGTATTTAGAGGATGCCACCTCTCTTCTGGAACACCTGTGAGATTGGGGGCCAAAGCTGAAAACTCAAAGCAGTGAGTTATCCTAGAAGGTTTGTCTTTCCTGCCGAGCTAGAAAGGAAAGCCTAGAGATCTGAGTTCTGGTGAATGTTCTGCTCGGGCTTTTCAGTTAAAAATCTGAGATTTGGCTAAATGTAGGATTTAAGTCTGGCCCTAGGATTCCCTAAGATAGAGTAAGTTTTTGCTAATCATCATAGTTGCATGATTCTACATCTCTGTGAGCTCTTTTCCCAGTCCTGGACATGGCCAGGACATTGTGGATAATAATACAATAATAGTTACAATAGGAGTAGCAGCTGCCATATTGACCACCTACCATGTGTCAAGCACTGCGGAGGCAACTTACATATATTGCCTCTAATCCTTATAACCCTCATACAAGCACTGTTCTATGTTATAGTGAAAAAACTGGGGATCAGAAAGGCAAAGAAACTTGCCCAAAGTCTCATAGATAATAAGTTACACATTGAGATTCAAACTCAGCCCATTGTTCCACATTCTTGGGCACTTCCTCTCAAAAGTGCAACTTCCCAAACCAGAAGCATGTCCTGTGACGGGCAGGGAACATAGGACAGAACTGTCCTCCCACCAAAGGGGCAGCCAGATAGATAAACTCAAGGGTGGTGAAAATAACAGGAGAAAGTACCAAAAAGAAGCGGAGTATCGGAGCAGACTGGAGAGGCCTGGGCTAATTCTAGACGGTTTGGAAAGAAGCCCCGCCAGCAAGGCCTCATGGGAACAATAGGGAAGATTTGGAGGCCATTTAGTGCCCCTCGGAACCTACTCATAGGCTGTCCTTCTCCCAGCCTCTGAGGACACAGGTTACAGATTTTGGGGGTATAAGAGGCACCAGGAACTCATTCTGCAAGTGTCTGAACACAGAGCAGCTGGCAGCCAGCCAGTTTCAGTATTCATGACTATTTTTAGTTCCCAGATTCCAGTTGTCATCTACTTTCTTGCCTTTTAGGGAACCCAGGTAGGTGACTGTGGCTTGACACTAGGCTGACCCTGCCTCAGCGAGTCAGCCTGGATCCGAAATGCCGGGTGCCCATCCACAAGGAGTGTCATAATTATGATGCACCTGAGAACCTGAGACTCGGAATGGAGAGGTGACTTTTCCAAGGACACACACAGGTGGTATACAAGTAGCAGGAATGGGTCCTAAATCCCATTCTTTAGTATGAACCCCAGGACTTTTCTTCTCACTCCATTCTGCCAAAGAACAATCTAAAAGCTGGGGCCAGGCTTTAGGCATCAGGTAGAACTGTACATCTGGAAAAGGCTACCTTTCTATCCCTTTTCACACTTGTTCAAGGAAGTGCATGGAGTTCAGAGTCAGAGTCCAGACAAAGGAGGCCTGAGAACTCGGATAAACTCCCATACTTGTAGAAGCTGAGTAATAATAATAACTAATGCTTACTAAGTATGCTTATCACGTGCCATGAATATTTTATGTGTTAACTCATTTAACCCTCACAAGAGCCCTATGAGGTGGGTATAGAATTAGCCACATTTTCCAGACAGGAAAACTGAAGTTAAGAAACATAATATTAAGTGTAGAAGTCTGCTGCGATAGTCTGAGTGCTTGTGTTCCCCTCAAATTCATATATTGAAACCTAATCACCATTGTGATGGTATTTGGAGGTGAGGGCTTTAGGAGGTAATTAGGTCATGAGAGCAGAGCCTTCATGAATGGTATTAGTGTCCCTATGTAAAAGGCCCAGAGAGCTCCCTGCCCGCTTCTACCATGTGAGGACACAGCTAGAATATGGCTCTCTATGAACCAGGAAACAGGCCCTCACCAGACACTGAATCTGCTGGCACCTTGTCCTTGGACTGCCAGCCTCCAGAACTGTGATCAGTACAGTTCTGGTGTTTATTAGGCACCCAGGCTGTGATATTTTGTCATAGTAGCCCGAGTAGACTAAGACACCCACTCTAGCACCAGGCAGCAGGGCTGCAGAGTCTGCGCATACCCACTGCCCTATGTCAGCCCTCTCAGGAAACAGAGATTTCCCCCATACTTGGCTCATATATGGAAACTCTGGTGTCAATTTCCAGGGTAAAGAGAACCTCTGAGGAAGAGCAATTGCACACCTTGACAAATGCAGTTATCAAAACGTGGGTCCAGATCAAGTTGACTAATGTATTCAGGATAAATAGAAATTTGCAAAGTTTTGAATATATTTTGAATAAAAATCAAAACGATGTTTATATTCACTTAAGGCTCCTCAAACAATCAAAAAAAAATTTCTTGGGTTGGTCAGTGAGTATAATTTAGGTGTCCAGATGATTCCGCCTCGACCTCAAACGCTGCTATTTATCAAACCTTTCCAGAAAGCCAAGTTCATAAGGCCAGGGTTCTCCTGTCTAGCATATGCTTCAAGACAGATACTAATATTCCTTTCTGAAAACAGGGCTATTATTCTGGTTTTGCCCACTCTGGGTACCAAAATTTTCACATCAATGGACAGATATAGGAGCTCATCCAAGTCAGATATCTAGCTGGAAGGAATGTGTAAGTTGGAAATTATGAAATTAATAACAAGAATGATATCAATAATGATACTAATAGTTAACATTTATTGAGATCCTGCTCTGTGTGGCACTGTGCTAAGCCCTTTCTCAATCCTGAATGGAAAAATTGTGTAACTCTACACAAGGCTACACACACAGCGAGTGAAAAAGGCAGGCTTTACAACCAGACATTCTAACTGTAGAGCTGTTCTTTTAACACGTGTGCAAGGCGAGCCTAGTGTCATATGTTTGATTTACTACACGGTTAAGCAGAAATACATAGAACAAACTCTAGGAATGCGAGACAAGGTTTCTGATGTCAAAGTTGACATCTTCCCCAGCCGAGCGTATAGCCTCAGTCCAGGTGGAACCAGGTCTCCTGCTTTGTTTTGCTTGTAAGATCAGCTGTTCCTCTTCTGTATGTCCCTGCTCTTCTCTCTCATGCTGTCTCTGGATGGCATCGTTTCACATTCAGGGGTCTCGAAACCCTTTGTAGGAGATCTTGGTCTTTATACCTGCCAAGTCTCAAAGTCTGTTATAGGTTGTGAGTCCTGATCAGAGAATTGCTGCTTCACTTGAGTGTCTGGAGATGACATTTCCCTGTGGGTTGCGGTACCCTGGCGCACCGCTACTCAAAAAGCTCCGCCTACCTCTGTGAGCCATATTCTATAGCAGCAGTTAAAGAAGGGTACGTTCAGGCTTTGGGGGCGGATAAAGAGGCTGTTTCTGTTTTAGACTTGTGTTAAAAAAAAAAAAGTAACCTCATTAAACAATGCCACTTCCTAAATGTAATAGCCGGTCTCTAAAGATGATTCCCAATGGAGCACACCTCCTGGTATTCGCACTTTGTGTAGCTCCCAACTCTATCCCACACGGAGTCTGGGCTGGCCGTGTGACTCACTGTAACTAGCAGAATGTATTGGAAGCAACGTCGTACCAGTTCCAGGCTAGAGCCTTAAGTAGGTCTGGCAGCTTCTGCTTTTATGTTCTTTTATGTTCTGTGGGAGTCCTGAGACACCGTGTAAGAAGTCCAGCTACTCTACTCTAGATATATAGGTGGAGCGGCCACCTGGAGAGGACCAAGGCCCCATTCAAGATGTCCCGTCCAGCTCTGAGCTGTCCGGCTTCCCAGCTGAGTCAACAAACATCTGTGTGGAGAAGCCATCTGAGATGTTCCAGCCCCGGCAGACATCACAGGAAACAGAGATGACCACTCCTGCTGTGCCCTGTTTGAATTCTTAACCTGTAGAACTGTGAGTAATAGTAAAATAATTGATGTTTTAAGCCACTAAGTTTTACGGTAGTTCTTTATGGCAACACCAGATAACAGACGCTGCATGACACTATGTGACATTAGTAATAGCATCAGTAATTCGAAAGTTGGACGATTCAACTTTCCTCTTTGGTTTCAGGCATCTAAGCATAGGGAATGTTTCCAGAGTTCCTTTCCTACCCTCAACCTCCCCTCAGTGATGTCAGCACAGTTTATGGTTTTACTACTTCCAGTTACTCAAGTCATCATTATAGATATGTGCAATTATTCCAGTTTATTTCCTCCATGAAAAAGGAAGCTCTGTGTGAGCAGGGAGCCAAGGGGAATATTCATTGCCGCCTCCTCCAATTTAGCACAGTTAACTGCAGAGTAGATATTAAATATATATACACACACACATATATATATATGTATACATATATAATATTTGAATTAATAAACTGGTCCAAAGTTCAGATTGGTATAAAGTTCAGAGTAGCTGAGGCATACAGATTGAGAAACCATTTATTTGCCAGGCTAAGGAGTTAGAACTTGATCCATTAGTGAGTGAAGGAACAGATGAACACAGTGGCTTAAATTTCGCTATTTGCCACAGTTAATCCACAAAATCAATGCAACTATATAATCCACCGAGTTGTTTCAAGTCCCCCAGGTAATTAGTTTCCTGGCTCATTGCCAGACAGAATCCCATTTTCCCTCCTTATACATATCTAGAATTCCTGGAAATATCTTAAATAGAAAATGAGCACTCGGTATTTTATTTTTTAAAAAATTACCCATACTTTAATATAAAGTCATTTACAAAAATGCGTTGCTCTGAGTTGACCTTGAAATTTTTCATTGCCTATGCCAGTGATGTTGATAAAAATCATGAGGTCAGTAAAATACCCTAAGACTTTGGGAACCAAAAAAGTGTTTAACAGGAAATATAATGTACCATGCTCCAGTATTAAGCATGTAATTATGTGTAGACACTGAGAACCACTGGATGACCTATGATTCATCAGCTTTTCCCACATGTGGGTCCTGGATATACCACTCTTTCATGATCAATGTCTAAAAGTTTTCCCCAGCTCGGGGACTTAATTAAAAGCATAATTCTCATTACCGTCATGGCCCACCCGTCTGCTAGTTTTAATTCTTTACTCATTCTCCTCACATATATTGTTAGGTCCTCTTCCATCGGCACTTAAGTCACTGACCAGGAGCCAAGCCCACTCTAAGCCCTAAATCTCTAGCACCAAATCAAATTGCACCTAAGGGTTCTTTTCTCAGGCTTCTCCATTGTGCTTGGCAAATATGTCCAAAGGATGAGGCAAAGCCTGCAAAGTCACCTCTCCTGTCAGCACTCTGTCCAACCCTCACCTTGGAGCATGACACTGGCCTCTTCTGTCTACCTGGTCTTTATAGTGTGGATCATCATCATCAGTGCTGATCAACTGTTCTTGGTACACTTCTGATGTTTCCCTGACCTGGATGGCTTATACTCAGTGTCCTATGTCTATCCCTCCCCATTTGCAGCCAGAGAGAAATGCATATCAATACTTTACAAACCATACATAATAGGAGAAACATAGCACTTGTGTGTGTCCATAGACACAAAGGGGAAACAGCACCTGGACTAGATAGTGAAGGCTCTGCTAAATAGACACTGCGTTTCTGCCACCACCAGAACTGTGTCATAGACTGTGGCTACTCAGATGGCCGTTTTGAACCCATGACCCTTTTCAGTGAACACTTGCCAATTCTATGAGGTAGGCAGTGGGAATCATGGAAAGGAGGTATATTAGTTTAAGGAATGGTAGCTACCATAACAGAAAAACACCGAAATTTCAGCAGCTCAACACAATAGACGTTTATTTCCTACTCACGCATAGTCTAATCAGCAGGAAGTGGGGAGGACTCTGCTCCATGAAGTCATGTAGGAACCCAGGCTTCCAGAGGTTCTGCCCTCTTCAGCAGTGGCCCCCGAGGTCACCCTGGGTATCCACATTCAGCTGGCAAGTGGTGGAGTCACAAGGCCAAGTAGAATTACAAGGGGCACCAGGAAATATAGTATAACTGGGGGCCTCAGAGGAAAAAGATGGAGATCCGTGATCATCTATTCTCCTTGTACAGAAAGATGAGACTCTTATTTTACTGGCTGGCTCTCTCTCTTCACCCCATCCCTCTTATTTTTTCTATTTGGGAATAGAGCCATTTCCTTTTCTTTATTGGGTTATTTCCTCCCAATTAGTCCTCCAAAGACATTCCTGCCCCACTCAGCCCACCCATACTTCTTTCTGGTTCAATTTTGAATCACATGGAGATAATACCCCTGCCATGGATAAGAAGTCCCAACATGCAGAACCTCTTCTGGTGATGCGGTTTATCACAGTGGTCTGCTAGGGGTTCTTCTGAGTCAGGTTCCCTAGGCCTCAATGAAGACCCGCAGTGAAACCGTTGGAGATCAGGGGACCCCAGACACTGATTAGGACTCTGGGTTAGTAAAGGCTTCCCTATAGGATCCAGGGAAGGTGAGCCTGGAAAACAAGGAACTCACCTTGAAGTGGAGCAGCCTGTGCACTTTAATCCCCAGGACTGTGGGTAAGAAGGAAGGAAGTGTGCGCTGTATGGAGCAGTGCTGCTCTGAACAGCTGCCAAGCTCAGCCCTAGGGACTTAATACACCTTCCTTACCAGGGAACCATAATCTCAGTCATAATAATCCCACCTTTGTGCAGAGCTGGATAGTTTACAAAGCCTTATACAAATAGCACATTATTTACTTCTCTCAGCAACAGCAGACAGATATTATGTTTATGCCCTCCTCTTCATCCCCGCTACCACTGCCCTAAGTTAGGCCTCCATTGTCTCTCAGTGGACTGTTATAACAGCCTCTAACTGGTCTCTCTGCTCCAGTTTTCCTCCCTCTAATCCATTCTTTACAAGGCAGCAAGAGTAATCTCCCTCACAAAGAAAGCTGCCCCCTCCCCTCACCTCTTAACATGCTCCAAGAGCTCCCCATTTCATTTAGAATGAAAGCCATATCATTAGCACTGCCCATGAGGTCCTACATGATATGGCTCTTGCTTGCCTCTCCAGTTTCATTTCTTTCTACTACTCTTATTGAACTCATGCTCCAGCAACACGGAATGGCTCACAGTTCCCTATAAATACTGTACTATTTCTCACCTTCGTGTCTTGATTTTGCTGGCTCCTCTCTTATAATGCCACATGCCCTCCCTTTGGTTCTTTGGTTTGCTAAATCCCCCTCACTTCTTAAGGGCCAGTTCAAACATTTCCGAGAAATCTTTTCCAATGACTACACACATGTACACATACATGCACACACACCTTCATGCACACGCACACACTGATGCATACACACATGCATGCACACACATTTGACTATACCTAAGCCATACTCTGCAGATCTCTATCACTGCACCCGTCATACCATGCTGCCCCGATATATCATTACTGTGTCTATCTCTCTCACCAGGTTATCAACTCTTATAGAGAAGGTCTATTACACATTCATCTTTATACTCAGGCACCTAGCATTGTGCCTGGCATCTAGTTGGCTCTCAATAAATAATTATTGGAGCATTATTTCGACAAGCCTGCTTTTTAAACTAGGGAAATCACTGCTCTAAGGGCTTAAGGAATTTGTCCAGGAAATAAACTAACTTGTCAAGGATATAAATAAGAGAAATGAAATGCCAATCTAGGTCTATCTGATGTCCCAAAAACTTCAGACTACTCCATACTACCTTCAAAGGGACCACAGATAATTTTCTGAGCTAAAAAAGTTATATCTCTTAAGGGAATTTTTTCTTTTTGCTTTATTATGTTTTTATTTCTTTTGAATTTCAGATTTTTGAGAATCTAAGGGAAGCTATGGACTTTTCCCCAGAAAAAAAAGTACATACACACCAAATTTTGTATGTAACACAAGAGTATATTAGGATAGAGTAGTTGTTGCTGCAGGAACATATAAACCACAAAATCTCAATGACATAGCATAACAAAAATTTAATTCTCACTCATTAAGTTCTTTGTGGGTCAGCAAGGCCTCTCCTACAGCTAGGGAGTCAGAAGTGTAGGCTCCCTCCACCATAAGACACTGTTATCTCAACACACGCTTCTTAATTACCAGGACATGAAAAGAAAGAAACGAAGAAAGCACGCTGGCTTTGAACTGCTTCAGCATGAAAGTGGCACATGTCTGTGGTAAACTGCAAAATGTCTGCAAATTCTTTCCAATTTTCTATGCACACCCCTTGCAAAATGACTCTACTTTTCCTCCTATCAGCAGGTATGATCTACATTTCTTGAATGTAAGTTCATTGCTTTGGCCAATGAGAAATATAATGGAAGCAGAGGCTTAAAAAGCATATGTTCATCGAGGCTTGTTCTTTCTTGCTGCTCTTTGGAACACCATGAAGAAATCTGAGTTAGTCTATTTGGAGACATGTGGCCCAATTACCCCATCACTTTTGCCAACAGCCGTCGCCTACTGACAGACAGCAAGAATTATCAAGCAGGGAAGGCCATCTTGCATCAACCAGCTCTCTGACCCACCAGCTGGCTGAGGTTGCATCAGTGAACCCAGGCAAGACCAGCACAACCACTCAGCTTAGCCCAGACCTACTTGATGACCCAATGGATTGTAAGCTAAAAAAAACGACTATTGTTTTAAACTACTAAATTTGGGGATTATTTGTTATGCATCAAAAGCTAACTAATACAAAAATAGGTATCAAGAGTGGAATGCTGCCATAACGAAAACCTAAAACAAGTGGTATTGATTTTGTGATTATGGAACTAGGTGAAGATTAGAAAATTAGTTATCAAAAGCTGTATAAACAACAAACCATTAGGCAATCCATAGAGCTAGAGCTACTAATTCCTACATACAACTTAAAGACCTAGAGATACATGATCATTTTTAAAAGCCCTTTTACAGTCAGAGAAGAAAGCTACAGCCTTCAGTGAGAACAACTAGGCCAGAGGATGGTGATGTTGTTCTAGGCCTAAATCAGTCCTAGAACTTCCTAACAGGAGCATAAAGTCTTGGAATTACAAAAAGAAGAGATTGCGAATCAAAAAAAAAAAAGAAAAGAAAAAACTTGTATCTGATTAAAGATTTGCTACTTAGCAGCTGTGGAACCAGTTGTGGAACCCCATCTCAGAGGCATGGTAGATTATGCTCAGTTTGTTGGGTTATGTCAAGATCAAACAAGATCTGTCCTTGAAAAATATGTGTATTATCAATGCAGCATAAGGCTGCCATCTTCCTGGAATGACCTCGGGTGAGTGGCAGCTGAAACCACCAGGGGGCGCTAGGAGGCTGGAATTCCAGGAGACCTATTGGACATCTGGAACCAAAGAATCCCAGGAGAGTCAGTTGGCAAGGCTTTCTTGAGAAATGTAAATAATGAATCATAGTTAGCCAAGTGGCACATATTCTGGGCAGGGGGAACAACATGCACAAAAAATCTGGAGGTAAGAGAGCACATGATTCATTCATATAACACTGTTATTTGTATAACCTCTAAAATTTGCAGGTTTTCCCATGAGTCCATCAGACTGAGGATGTGGAAGGGGAGCCCTAACTTATAAGGACATGACTTCTCTGAAATGTAAGCAGACATGAGAGAGGACGTGAATCTGTCTTGAAACACAATTTTCTGCTTGTTTACAAATGATTAACTACCACAATCAATTGTGTCATAGTTCAGGTCACTGCATGCTTTGGGACAGCAGTGAGATGGGACCTTATGCTGGAGCTGGCTAATGATAACTGGAATGCACACAGGATGGCCTGACAGCAGACCTTGTGTTCCAGATTCCAGCACAATTAATGTGAAGGGTCTACTGCCCTCTGTGGCTTTCCCTCCACCCCCTTGCTACTCTTCCTTATTTGTATTCCCAGCCCCAGCCCAATACTCTGGCAGACATGGCAAGATGGGAGGGCAGGCCAGCACTCAAGGTTACGCCATTCTGTGTCAGGTAATAGGGTAACAGCTTAATATTTTATATATTCAAACCTCAAAACAACCTTATAAAGTGCGTATTAATGAGTTATTATCCTCATTTTACAGATGAGAAAATAGAGTCTTCAAGAAATTAGATAGCCTGTTTAAGGACATCACATCTATCGTATGTTCTTTCTTCTAGCCCACCCACAAGTTGCCTGCTGCTTTCTCGTCAGAAGCCTCCCATCCATGCCTACAATATCAGCACCAACAAGATGGCCAGCCATCATGTTCTTTCGGTCCCTTATAGTCTGCAAACTGGTTTCATAAATGCCAGGTTAATGCAGTTTGGACTTTAATTTGTTGATTCTGAGAAGTCAGTAATGGTTTTCAGGGCGGTACATTTGAGAGCCTCAGCCATTAAGCATGTTGTCTTGAGTTTGCACCATGCTTGTTTCACACGAGACTCCTGTGCTTCTCGCACAGGCAGGATAGGTACCATCTCCACGTTGTGAGTCAGGGCTGACATCCTGTGTCCCTACTAGAACTAGAAGTGTGAAGACACCCATCCCACATCTGGTCACAGGTGATCTGGGAGTCATTTCTAGAAGTATTGAGGTGAACATTTGCTTGGAGTATGCCATTTCAAGAGAGCCCTAGTGTGATGTTTTCTTTTAATCCAGTTTAACAGTGAGGCCACACAGAATGACAAGATAATCAGTGAACTCTTCAGAATAGTGAAAAGATGAAGCACTCTTCTAGGCTCAAATAAAAGAAATTCAATTCACCACACATGAGCAGCACCTGCTGAATGAAGCCTTTGCTGTGTTCAGCCTGAGAGGACAGCGGGTTTCTCTGACCTTTAATGTGGAAGAGGTGACAGGTTAAGGGCAAAGGCGTTTATTGAACTCCTTTCAGGTGCCACTACACTTGTGGTTCTTAGGGTGACTGGCAAATAATGGAGACAAATGTTAATTCCATCTCATGCCAATTGTCTACTACACTTCACTTCCCAACAAGATCAGGGAAGCTATCTATTTCTCCCTATGTACAATGAAGTTCTACATAAATTATATAACAACCACAGATATTTGGTTAATTATTCTCTTATAGTTCTCATTTTTATAATGCCTATTGTGAAGCATTTCCACACTTACTATCTCATCTGACCCTTCCAACTCTGATGGGTAGGCATAGCTCTCACAATTTTATTATGAGGAAACAAAATCAGAGACAGTCACTTATAGAGAGAGCACAGAGTACATGTCAGGCACCGTTCAAAGTGCTTTAAATATTTAGATTTATCTAATCTTCACAACAACACCATGAGATGAGTACTATTGTTAGTCTTGTTTTATAGATGAAGAAATTTGGGGCCAGAAAAATGAATAATTTGCACCAGGTCACACAGTTAGTGAAACATACAGAGAGAATTTGAATTCATGTAGATGGGCTCTAGAGCTCGACAGCCTCTTGCTGACTTGCTAAAAATTACATAGCTGAGAAAAGGCAAAACGAGAATTCAAAACGTGGCCTGACTCTAAACCCTACTTTCCACCTAGTAATAGCTCACATGTCTGAGTGCTCAACACTGGCCTGTTCTAAGCACTTTACTTACGTTCACTTACTTACTCCTCATTTTCCAAGTGAGGAAACTGAGGCATAAAGGGAAAGTAACTTGCTCAAGGTTGTAAAACTAGTAAGTGACAAAGAAAGAATTTGAACCCAGGCAGCCTGGATTTAGAGCCCACAATTCTTATTGCTCCACTAACAGCCTGTCCTCTCAGCTGCTTACCTAAAAATCCTAAACATATGAATAAAAACGAAGCAGCTGCAGAGTTTTCTCTCATTTTCATTGCTTTCCAGAGTCACAGGTAAACTTTCTGTCTGTGCAAAGTCTAAGGAATTTCCAATCACTAGTTCTGTTTACTTTGCTGAAATGTTTGCACTATGGGGACCGAAAGTAACAGTAGCACTCCCTTGCAGGCTTTTCATGGATCTAGGTGCCTCAACTGGATCTCTTCTCACCTAGAGAAAATGAAGACATCTAGGATGTGGGTTTGGAGAATACAAGCAGAGCTCTTTCTTCTCTGTACTGCCCTGTGTTGTCTCAGTTTGCCTGGCTCCAGGTAAGTGACAGTTACAAATGATTCCCTGATCATTAATATAAAGCCATATGATGCTGACCATCTCTTTGTTGCTTGCCTATTGAATAAGGAACATCTCTTGAAGCAATTTGCATGCATCTGATAAAAGAGTATCAACAACTCTCTCCAAATTATTGTGGAACCAAGCAGCTGACTTAAACAAAAGTTCTCAGAAGAAACTGACATGTTTAACTGTATTTTGTCATGCTAAAAAGAATAGGATCCTTGTTATGTATTCGGAACAAAGCCTCAGTGTGATTCTTTATGCAAAAGATTTATTCTATGCAGGGCGGGGCGGGGGAGAGCCAATTCATATCAATGATTTTACTGTATGAGAGTGACCTACGCTTTACCTGCTCATCAACCCAATTTGGGGTGGGGGGGTTTCGGTCTCTTTCTCACACACACACTCCAGATGTTCCAAGCAGTTAAATGCTAGATGATTTATTTCATTTTTTTGTGTGTATGTGTTCCTTAGTAAGATGCAAATAGGCTAAGGAAAATTTCTGAGTCAAAGCTCAAACTTAATCTGAGTGAAAGCTCAAACTTGGGCTCCCGTGAAAGAAGTGCCAGTGACTTAGCAATTCAGGGATCCTCCTGGTACATAAGAAACCCCACCATGAGGTGCCGAAGCTCTCAGGCACCCCAGGCCTCCTTGTGAGTATTCCTGGTTAAAAGGACTGTTAATGCCATTTATTCATTTCATAAAGCTATCTGAGCGCAACCTCTCACTTAATGTGAGGAACACCTAGTACCCACTGGATACATCCTTGGTCTCAGCTCTGTTAAGCACTTAGGCCCCATCGGGTACCACCCGGAGACTAGCATGGTGAGTATTCATTACCCATAGGGCTCTCAATAAATAATAGCTATTACAATTATCAAGAATTTCAACTTAGCTCTCGAAAGAATCGAACTGCCAAGGCCTTCCTAGTGTGTACTATGTGTACACAGAGAAGCATTCAGGATCCAAAGAAATGTGTCTGGAATGGAGGGTTTCAAGGGATCATAGCAACCCTACCCAAGTACTGACTCCTGTGCAAGACCTCTTATCAGGCTCTGAGGATGCAGAGAAGTATAGGACACAAAGAGCTTCATATTTCTTGTGAAGAAAGCCAACACATGAGCGTATGCTCTGTGTACTGTTGCAAGAGATAGTATGTGGGCAGGTGGCAAACAAGAGAGGGAGCGATCAGCTCTACTGAGCATGGGGTCTGGAAAGACTGCTGGAAGACATGATGCTGGAGCTGAGTCTTTACATATGAACACGTGTTTGCTAAATGGCCAAGGGGGCTGAAGGGTGTTCCAGGCCAAGAAAGACTCCTAGACAAAGGTATGGAAGCAAGAGATGGCCTGGCTTGTTCCTAAAGCTGCAAGTCTACTTCAATAGCCCTGAGCACACGCCAGGTGAGGAGCTACCAAAAATGAGATGGTGTAGGAGTCAGATCATGGATAGAGTTGAGGAAGCACTAGAGTGCCAGTTAAAGAGCTTGCACCTTACCCTCTAGGCAGTGGGGAACCACTGAAGGGTTTTAAGCCAAGGAGCTACAGGGTCGTATTTATATTTTAGGATGTTTACTCTGAGGTAGAAAGTGGAAATGGGAGTGGGTCGATAGAGTGTAGATTGGGAAGCCTTGTTTAATCCTCTAGCGATTCATGAGTTGGGTATCATCGCTTACTCGCACTGTGTAGGACAGCAAACTGATCCTGGGAGAGAGGAGAAGAGATTCACTCATGTTTCATGAGTCTCAAACCCTTACCTGAATCCAGGTTTAGTGCTCCAACCTCTTCCCTTGATCCTCACGGGACAGTACCGAACACGAAATGTATTTGATTTCCATAGACGAAATGGAAGAATAACCTTCAGCTCTGGAACAGAAAATGCTGAGACCTCCTTCATATTAGCTAAGAAAGGTTTTCATTTCTATTTACTCATGTAATCAAGTCAGATGAAATAATCATCACGTTTACCTAAGATCTATTGTTTATTTATTGCCATTCTGTGCCAGGCACTAGATACGTTAGCTCTAATCCTCAAAGATGTTTGAGGTAAGTGCTATTGTTTACAGTTTACAGAGAGGGAGAGTGAAATTTGGAGAGAGAATGTGCCAGTCACAGGGTTCTTCACTTAATATGTAACAGAATTTAGAATCAAATCCAGTTTTTTTTTCTGGTTCCAGACCTCATGTGTATCCCTACATCTTTCTGCTTCTCACTCATGCATTATCCCCTCTCCACCTGCACTGCATATCTGACTTGCTGGGCTCCCACGCCATTTCTCTGGGCTGCACATTTGTTACCTTGAGATGCTGCTTTAAATTTCATGTCTACAACAGCAAACGACAGAGAGAAGAGAAATTGAAAATCTGCCACCCAGAAGCTGCCCCTTCTAGCAAAGAGGAAGGATGCTATTTGCAAAGGGGATGCAGCTGCCTAACAAATTGCACGTGACAAGAAAGTTGTTGTGTCAGGGCATTTCTAAAGAAATCCAAAACATATTGACGCACCCCATCTATACAAGCTGATGGCTCACAATTTACTGCTGACCTAATCCTGCTGTATGTGATGGATCCACCTTTATTTTTGATCAGAGACTCCTGTTAGAAAGAGAGTAGGAGACAGGGACCGAGTGAAATATGTCCTAATGCTGGCAACAGCGTTCCATGCACCTCAAAGAAAGGCACATCCTTGCTAGTCCTTATGTAGTCGGGGATATGTTCCAAGGACTTGAAGAAGGGTGTTTACTGTAGCATTATTTGCAGTTGCAAAACATTGGGAAAATGTAAATGTCCTTCAAAAAGAAAAAGAATAAATTGAATGCAATATATGTCCTATGATGGAACAGCTAAACAAAACAAAGGAGCTGGATCTCTCTATAAATCAACGTGGATAGGTCTCAGAAAATGCAATGTTGACTGACAAAAGCAAGTTGCCGAATAATGTGTACAGTATGAGTGAAGCACACAAAAGCAATACTATGTATTATGTATATATGTAAAATTATTTAAAAAGACTGGAAAGATACACACCAAATTCATGACAATAGTTCTGTCTGAAGAGGAAAAGAGGAAAATGGAACTGGGGCTGATATAAAACTCAGATGTCAAATTTATAAGGTTATTTTTTTTTTTATTAAAAAAAGAGAAAGGCTGAAGAAAGCATACCAAAATGTTAACAATTGCCAGACCTGGGTTGTGAGTACGTGAGTGTTTATTATTTTGTTTTCTGTACTTTGGGTATGTTTAATTTTTCAGCATTAAAAAGATACAGAGGATGGATTCTGAATGATAGGAGTCAAGCTCATTGGTCTAAATTTCCATCTGGTTTGTTTCTGTAGAAATGCATAGGCATGAACAGCACATGTTGTAACCAAACACGGAGGCCCTGACTGGCCCTGCCCTTTATTGGCTCCATGATATTTCCAGGAATTAAAGATGCAATTTAATACTAGCCTTTCTTTCAGATTTGTATTTTGTAGTACTCATAAACCACACACATCTTATCCAATGTAATTTGCAAACATACTACTTATTCAGTTGATTACTTCTTATACTGCCACCTCCATAATGAAAATTGGGTGCAAAAATGAGAGATCTGCTGGTTATAACTACTTTTTACCAAGTTCCTTCCATAAGTGATCATTTGCTTATTAACAGGCTTTCAAATCTCAGAGAAAGAAATAATTGTGCCTCTTAATAGTGTGTGTGCACATTACTAATCCACTCAGTCTCAACTATGTCCCGGAATTGGGTTGATGGTTGCTAAAAACACAATATAACTGTTTCTTAGTTGAAACAGGAAGATACCCTGCAGTGCTGTAAAATACATACTTAGGAGAAGCCAAATCACAGACAATATTGTTTTGTCAAACCTGGGCAAATTAGTAGAAAGAGCACATCCTGAAGCGACCCCCCTTCCCGCTCTGTGTGCAGCATTCTGCCTCAAGTAACCATTTTAAAGTATCCACCTGTGGTTTCTAGTAGAGTCTTTGACCTTTTGTTAAAGATCCAACTTTACTAGGCAATTGATTTTTGCTTGTCTCTGGGGTGGTCATGGAGATAGATTTTGCTGTAGTTAATATTATCTTCTTTTTAGGACTTTTGCCAAGTGAGAATGTATTGTTAATGACCTTGTCTGGAGTGATATACTATGTATTTGAGATGGTAGAAACTATGTGATTCTGTCCATAATGACTCAGTCTTGGACACGGAGGAAAAGAACCTCGCATGGATACCGAGGAGACTGGAGGAGTGGATGCTGGCCTGGTTCCCTTCCAGGCAGTAAGGGACAATGGACATAGCACAGACTCTAGAGTCAAACAGACCTCAGCTCATTCCCCAAGACCACTGCATATCAGCTGCAGGACTGCAGGACTCTAGGCCATTTCCTTCATCTGTCCAGGTAGCAGCGCTCCATAGCTGCCTGCTAACATTGCTGTCAGGATCCAATGAGATAACATGGGTAAAATACCTCATACAGAGCTTGACACGTCCTGGGTGCTCAGCAAATCTTAGGGCTCTTTCTCTTATCATCACCATTTTTCGTCTGGGAAAGGAACATAAATTACAAAGAATCTTACAGTGTTATATACTCTTTCAGATGGAAGAAAAATAAAAATCATAATATACAAATCATATCACATGGGGAAATTGAAGGCCTAGACAGATTAAATTCCATGCTCATTCATTCACTCTTTTACTGAATATCTCACTGAATGTCAGAAACTCATCAAAAGTGTGGCCTTATCTTCTAGGCATATTGCAGGCCTCATGTGGCTTGACTGCTCTGTAGATGTGATGTCATCTGCCTCTCCCCCGGCCCTCACTGGCCTCACCCCATCCCTAGGCTGGCAGGGCACAGTCTCTCCTGATCTGCCGGTGGTACTGATGCTCCCCAAGGGCTTATACTTGACCTGCTTCAAGAACAGTTGTATCATCTCCCATAGTTTTTCATGATCAGATCTGTGTCTCTAGCACAAATCTCTCTTCTGAGTTCCAAAACTGTGTAGGAACCATTTATCATATGACTCTAGATAGGTGTTCCATGGGCACCTGGACTCAGCATGCCCCAACCACATCTCCCCCAATAAACTCCTTTGCTTCTGTGTTCCCCACCCACCCACACACTCAGACTAGAAACCAGCATCAACCTACTTCTAACCCACAGTCCATCCAATTACCCATCACTGTGTATCCATTCCACCTGAGAAATGTCTCATTCGTCTGTCCTCCCCATTCTCTCTCCCCTGACACTACCATAGTTCAGGCTCACATCACTCACTGGGACAACTACACAAGCTGTGTACCTGCTTTTTCCTGCCTCCAGGCTCTCCCCACCCCTGTGCGGCCTCCACACTGCAGTCACAGTGATGTCCTAAAGCACAGCTTAGGCCATAGAGCCTGTATGCTTAAAGACCTTGCCTATTGGATAAATTCCAGAGGAGCTAAGACCTGAGACATGTTTCTCTTTTCCTATTCTAAGAAAAACTCTGAGTTCCAGAGGGCAGAACCTGTGTGTTATATTTCTCTGTATCTCCAGAAGCACAGTACCCTGAAAATGTTTTTTTCTCAGCAAATGTTTCATAGGCTCTTAATGTGAGAGGCACCTTCAAGACCATCTAGTCCAAACCACTCGTTGTCCAGGGGATAAAACAGAGGCTTAGAGATGGGGAGAATCATTTAAGATCATACATCCAGCTGTAGTGATATTCCTTGCATACCTATAGTACTTCAGAGTTTATAAGTGTTCTCACATACATTTTCTTATTTAATCCCAGAAGTAGCTTTGTGAGGTGAAGCTCACGCAGGTTGCAAAACCAGACCAAGATGACCAGCTGCTGATGGACTGTCTTCTGATCCGAGTTCAATACTCTTTGACCATAGCTAGTCATAATGTCAGCCATTTAACTGACTGTTCAATAATATTTGTTGGATGAATTAACCTATATTTGAATGATAAACTAATAGCTTTGTGAATATGTATTCATGGAATACATGGATAGGTGATTGTATGTATACTTAATTCTCTTCTGATATCTGACTCTCTTCTTTCATGATAACCTTTTAGAGGTGAAAGGCCACCCTCTCTTGAGTCAAATGCAATCAACGAGAGCCTTGCCAAGAGTAGGCAGACACGGAATGTGGCTGTCACGTTGATGCCTATTGATTGTGAACTGTCCAGCTGGTCCTCCTGGACCATGTGTGATCCCTGTCAGAAGAAAAGGGTAAGTACACAGGCCTTGGGAGAGCTCTAGGCTTCCGGGAACCCTAATTCTCAGCAAGTCTGGCTAAGCACCACTGACAGTGCCTGGCACATAGTAGGACCTCGGTGAATGTTGGCCGATTAAATTAATGAATTCTATTTCTCTGTTCTTCCAAATAGCAATTAGATTCTTTCTTTGATTCTTCAGTTGTTCCACTCCCCCACCCCCTACCCCCCACCCGCAAAACACATCTGTCCTTACTCATATTCACAACTTTCTAATTAGGCTTCCTGCCTCCAAAGTTGCCCTTTTAATGTCTTTCCTGGTGCAACCTGAGGGATGAATCAAAATGCAAGCCTGGCATGTCTTTCCCCAGCTTCAAAGTCTACCATGGCCTTTAGGATTAAGTCCAAATTCATGATATTCAAGGCTCCCCATAACCTAGACCTGGCCTACATCCCCTTAAAATGTCCCTCACTCCAGCACACTGACCATTTGTATTTGTCTGACCAGTTCACACTTCCTCCATGCCTTTATTCATGCTGCTTTCTCAGGCAGGAATGACCTTTCCCATTTCTTCCTTGGCTAACACCTACTCAGAAGTTGAAACTCTCCTCAAAGGCCACCTCCTTTGAGAAGGCTTCCCTGATTATTCAGTCCCACTTACAGTTAGATGGACATCCTTTTATGAGTTATAATAGCTCCCTATTCCTCCTGTATTCTATCATTTATCATTTACTTTTCATTTATTATTTAACTTTCCATTAAACTGTGAGCTCTTAAAGGCTTATTCAATTCTATATCTTCAATGTATAGGTCAATTTCTGGCATATAATAGGTGCTTCATAAATATGTGTTTTTTGATCTTATTATATTTTCTGATATTTCTGTAAGGAATGAAGAATAGTTATTACATTTTCTCTCAGGCAGATAGGTAAACAGAGACTCAGAGCAGGTAAGTGAGTTCTTGGGTTCACCTAACAGCAAATATAGGCCTTGAACTCAGGCCATTCACTTCTTGTCTTGTGTTCTACCAGTCAAAACACGTAGTCTCTGCAGTACTTGTCCTTCAGGTTCCATTGTCATAGGAGGGCTGACCCAGGATTCCAGCTCTGGTAATAGCAGATGTGGCAGAGAATGGTCATTGTTTCCTCAGCTCCTTGGAAAACCAAACCAGCCATGCATGGGCTAGGACCTTAAAGAGGCTGTGGAAGTAGGCCCAGGACAATTACACACTTAATTGGATCAATGTGGAGAGCCAAGCAGTATCATTCAGTTCCCAAAGTAGGCTTTATTGCTGAAGTTATCAACATCGATCCAATTATCTGGATAACTGCTTCATCTGCACCATAAACCACAAAGACTCAGCATGAGTCACCCATTCACCCAGCCATCCAGAGCTCTTCACTCAGAGTTTGCTACACAGTTCCCTTAGCCGGGCATCACCGCTGTCTGCAGGGTCATGGGCTCGGGGTTCATCAAAACATTTCTACTGGAATTAGGAGATGTCTTTCCTCCATCATTTCCACACTCCTCGAATCCATTTTCTCTTTGGTGCCTAGGGCTAGTCTTCTACTAATCTTTGCAGACCTTATCCCTGTCCTGCCAGCCACTGCTTTCCAGGAAGAAAGACCCTCCAGGAATGCAAAGCAGCAGGAGGGAACAGTTGTCTATATTTCTTTTTTGGATATCCAGATCCCATGTGCATAATAACTATAACTGGTTAATACAGCATTCTTCAAAGTGGCTGCTGTCCTGCTTTGCCCCCTTTTGTTGCACCAAAATCTTGACTACAACTAGCATTTGGAAGTCACCCAAATCTGACCATTCCCTTCCCTTGTAGTATTTTCCCATTGCTCCATAGTAAAATATTAAATCCAACCTTACTGAGGCCTGGAAGGCTTTGCATTACCTGCTCCTGCCTATGTCTTCCTTCATCTCTTGACACTCTTGCTCTTGAGCTCTTCAGTCCAGCCGTGATGAATTTCTTTTTGTTTCCAGGAATAAGGCACATTCTCCCTAGTCTCTCGGCTTTGGCGCAGCAATTTTCTCCGCCTGGATTGCTCTTCTCTCCCCAACTCATGCCAGCTCTCCATGTTTGCGTGACTTTTCTACTCATCCTTTGGGCTTAGATGTCACTTCCCCATCTCCCAAGTTTGCACTGGGGACTCCCTATGAGTTTACAGAGCACTCTGTGCTTCCTCTGCTGTGGCAACCATTGCACTGTGTTGTCATTGTGTGGTGCCTACCATCGTCACCGCCACCATCAGCACCGCCACCATCGGCACCGCCACCATCTGTGACATACCTGAGGGCAGGCCAGAGGACATGATTATGATTAAAAACCAACAAAATAATGCATAAATAACATCTACCTTTTTTTTTTTTACCACTAGGTGGCTCAATTAATACTTGGGAAATTCAATCAATATTCCTGGAATAAACAAATTAGAAGGTAGAGGTACAGAAAGATTGACTGCTAAAATTTATTAATAATGAAAAAGAAAAATAAGTACAAGAAATTGTCTACTATGTACCAGACAAGATGAGATTTCATATATATAACTGAAACTTCATAATTATACATTTAGGTAATATTATCTCCATTTTAAAGATCAATGAATTGAGATCATAGAGGTTAAGTAACTTGCCCAGCATCACATAACTAGAAATTATCAGAGTCAGTTGTGGCTCCCAAGTGCATGCTTTTGCATTTATAAGATACTGAGTAAATTAGAATACTTGAGTCAGCCCATTGGAGTAATCAAGCTGAGAGATTGTGGTTTTGTGTTATTGAACTGGCCACATCAATCTACTTACTACTGTTTGACTCCAAGGCTCATGCTTTTCTCACATTCAGGAAATCTTTACTGATCACCGTGGATGCAGAGATCAGACAAGACCCCTGCCCTCGGAAAGCTTAAGGTCTAATTGAAATAGTCAGGCAAACGGCCAATCGCAACATAGATCCTTAAGTATATCCCTCAGCTCCCAAGGGTCCTGAGGCTCTGCCCTTGGCTCACCTCGTTCCTCTCTTCTCCAGTACAGACATGCCACCTTGCTCCGGCCCTCTCAGTTCCATGGGGACCCATGCAACTTCTCTGACAAGGAAGTCGAAGACTGTGAGACCAAAGCACCATGCAGAAGTCAAGTGCGATGTGAAGGCTTTGTGTGTGCACAGACAGGTATAAAGGGGCCCAGAAGTGGGACTGAAAAGCTAGCGAATTAGGTGATGGCACGTGATGGTGGTGGCTCCAGCCATTGCCTAGTGCTCAGGATAAGGCTCATGTGTCAGGTCAGGAAACTTCCTTGTTTTCAAATCTCTGACCTCCTTTTACACGTATTACTTCATAAAAACAATCCTTTAAAATTGATGTTATTCTTGTCTCCATTTTATAAACTAAGAATTTGAGACTTGTAGAAGTTACTTGTCCGAGGTCATATAGCAGGTAAGTGAAAGAGCTGCAATTAGAAATTTAAGAATTCAAATCACATTTGCTGACATTAAAAACATAGGAGAATTCACTTAACATTTCTGCATGTTTGTTCTCTCAATATAAAATCAAAATGCCTTGCAAATTTGTTATAAGCATCAGGTGACACAACGGATGTGAAAACTCTTTGCAGACTGTGAGCTCTGCTGGCTCGCTCAGAAGCTCGGGGCTAAAGAAAATGTGGCGAAGGCTGAAATAGTTAAATAAGGGTGGTTAGTGTCATTTATCTCTGAAAAATCTTAGGAGAGGTAGTCCCTATCTTTTGCATTTCTGCATCACCAAGTCCAGCATGAGATAGTCAGAAAATTTTTGACTAAAGGAAAGAAAGTAAAAAAGAACATATGGATGGATGGACAGAGGAAGGAAGGGGCACACAAATGGATAACTATCAGCTGCAGAATTAAGTAAACAGTTGCCTTTTCTACTCATTCATCTGGCTAACTCAGGCAAACACATGCCTCTCTATTTCCCCAAGTGTCTGGCAAAAATAAGAGTATTTTGACCTAAATTATGCAGGTGGGAGTTGTAATGCTCTACATTTACCATATCCATGTGGACTGTGTTTTGGAATCTTTCAAGAAAAGATTCTTTGAACAATTTCTAGGGCTTATTGTAAATGCAAAATTCACTCAATAAATCTGAAGGGCTTTTTTACAGTGTGTCCATGGACTCATTATGGCCAGTGTTCCGTGATTCTGACCAAAGTCAGAATGGTTATTCAGGCAGGCTTTAATTTAAGTGCCTTGTAAGAACGTTCGAAGACCAGACTGTTATTTTTCTGCCTTTAACACCCCAAGAACATTAGTTAAATGTGACCAGACACATCTAAGGAAACAGGGCCACCTGTACTATGGGCTTTATCCCTGAAGAATATACAAATAAGAAGGGAAAAAGTGGGGGAAAAAGTTTAGAAGAAGCAAAAGTGTTGCAAATGATTTAAAACTGTTAGTCCAATAATTTTTATAGTCCAAATGGGTATGGTGTTGAAGGCAGTGTGGTTTTGTGGGGGAAAAAATGTGATTAGACAGTTATGGGTGCTAATTCTGCTGCAGATATTTACTGGCAATGTGCACTTGGCCCACAAAAAACACTAATTATAGTAATAACATTTATCGGGCATGTATTATGAGTCAGTAGTGTTCTATTTACTCATTTAAATTCCCCTCAACCCTAGGGGGTAGGTATTATGACTTTCCTATTTTACAGATGGGTAAATTGAGGCAGGGAGTTAGGTAATATATAGAAGGTCACACAGCTAGTATTACCTGCAGGACCCACCAAACCCGCCTCTCTCCCGAGCCTGAGAGAGAGAACCCCAGACTTCCTTCCTATCTGGCCACTCAACCCCTGCCTATCAGGTGCTTTCCTTTTAATTATTTAATTCCCTACCTTTAATAATCTCCCCTCAAAGTGCTTTCAGAAATATAGCACTGGCCTCTTTGGGGAAGTAAACTGTAAATGCCATTTCCAACCCACTCTGATACTTAAGGACTATTCAAAACCGAGCATTAAAGGCCCAGAAAGTGTCTGATGTATCGCCTGTTGCTCATACCATGTTAGTTCCCCTCTTGATAGCCACGTGGCCATGCATAACATCCTTTTTCCATCTCAGGGAGGTGTGTAAACCGCAGACTTCTTTGCAATGGGGACAACGACTGTGGAGACCAGTCAGATGAGGGAAACTGTAAAAAGATTTATAAAAAGTGTCAGCAAGAAATGGACCGATACTGGGCAATTGACAGACTAGCCAGTGGGTAAGTTACTGTGTTTCTATTGTGTGGATGAGAAGGCACACGATTAAATGTAATTCCTCATCTGAGAAGAGAAAGGAAGGGAGCTGATGTGAACAGAGTTGCTCCTTTTTTCCTTTCTGACAAAAGACTGTAGTGTAAGTGGATGCTCATGGCTCTTCTCTGAGGACAGTTCTGGGGAACTCCAGGAGCATGTCTCATGGACAGACACGGGCCACAAGGTGGGCTGAGTTAGGGACAGAGCTGTGATTGGAAACCTCAAAGGCATCATGTGAGAGCTGGGGATAAATGTTTAACTCCTGCTATGTGACTGTGTTAGGAGCTTTGTAAGCCTTCCCTTTGAATCCTATTGACAAGTTGTGGAAAAGGTTTTATCTGTTTCTGTAACCCAAGAGAGTCTTCTAAGTAGTCAGTGAAGAAATGGATTTCCAGGATGGCTCTGCAATCAATCTGTGTTTCAAGCTTCTGGGGATCTCTGAGTTAATCCAATCCTCTGGCAAGGTCAGAGGAGCAAGGTCAGAAGGAACCAAACCAGCCTGGTGTTTGCCCTACTTGCCTGCTATATTCTACAGCTTCTCAGCCTCCAAGAGGAAGACTAAGACCCTCTCCTCACACGAATTAAAAACCACTGTATGTGATGCAATGTAGGGAGGACGACATTGACCCTGAATGGAATTCACCGCCTTCCTAAACAAAAAACAAATCTCGATCCTCAAAGTTTGTCTTCAGAGAGAGAGACTCCTCACGTGGAGAGAGCTCCTCTTGGGACCCCCTTATAAGATAGTTATTATAATTAAGTCCCACTTCCTCAGTAAGGAAACGAAGGCCTGGAAAAGTTTAGACAGCTCACAGGGGTCATACGGCTGCCCCAGGAGACAGAGTGGACATTCAGAGCTGTAGGAGGTGGTAGTGGGTCAGCTCACCGACCACAGGACCTCAGATGAGGCCCTTACTGTGTGGGGCTCTGGTTTTGTTATCTATAGAGAAAAGTGAATAATACCCTTCTCTCAAGTTCTGTGAGGATTGAATAAGCTAATGTGATTGGAATAAGCTGAGAGGCCGTTTGTGTGGTGGGAAGAGTGTGGACTCTGTTCTTGAACTAGACCCTCAGATTCCGAATCCTGCCCCGCCCTCCGGCCCCTCCCCACAGTGGCTGCTGGCAGTGAGACCTTGGGCAGATCAGTTTCCCTCTCTGTGCCTCCCTTCCTCATCTGTAAAATGGGTATAACAATAATAGCTATCTCATAAGGATATAGCCTCGTAAGGATTAAATGGGTCAATATGTGTAAATCGATTATTACAATGCCTCCACAAAGGAAGCACCAGCATTATATTTGTTAAATAAAAGCAATAAATATACATACTATGGTATATGAACTCTGTCATGGGAAAGATAGCCTAAGTAATTCTGTTAGGAACAGAACAGAGGCCAATGGGCAGAAGCTGAGAAAAGACAGAATTCTTTTCAACAACAACAAAAAAGAACTTTTGGGACTAGTCAGAACTGGTTCACATGGAGGCCTGCCTTAGGAGACAGTGAGCAATAATGTCTGATTAGAGATAGGATTTTCATTCTTTCTTGCCAGAGCTTCGGGGACACTAAATAAGGTGTTACATTGAGTCACCCCCTACTATGTCTGTTTCCAGTTAGACCCTCGGTAAATGGTAATTATTTTTGTGCCTTGTGATATGGGTTATACAGAAATTCAGAAGAAAACCGCCATCTTCAAGGAGCACGCAATCTAGTACAGGCAACAGACACATAAATAATAACAAGCAGTGTTCTAAGCAACTAACAAGTATGACACATGTACTCCTCATGACCCCACGAAGTAGGTATTCTTGTTCCCATTTTACAGGTAAAGAGACTGACACACAGAGAGGTTAACTGATGTGCCCAAGGTCATGTAACTCATAAATGGCAGAACAGGGATTTGAAACCCAGACAGCTGGCTCCAGAGTCCATGTCTTACCTATTATGCTAGACCATCCTTTAAGGCAACCATAATAGCACAGAACAATAAATGCATGAATGGGGCAAGCACAGGGTCTTACGAGGGTCTCTTACCCAGCTTTGTACAGCAAGTGTCAGTGAAGGCTTCCCACAACAGACAATGGCAGAGTTCAATCTTGAAAAACAAGTAAGAGAGAAAACATTGAATGGCTGGTAGGGCATTCTAAGCATAGGGAACAGCCTTTACACATAAGAGAAGGAGCAAAGCAGATTGGAGGAAGAGCAGGCCTATCCAAGTGGCTGGGGACTAGGGTATATGGTAATGGTTGGGAGTGACCAGAGATGAAGCTGGAAAGCTGGTTTCAACCAGATATCAAGGGCCTTGAGTGTTGTTATGCCAAGGAATTCTGTAGGCCCCACTACCATTCAGTTAGGTCTACTAGTTGAAATTACACAACCCGCTGCTTACCCATACCTCTGCTTCCTCCCCATGCCTTCTCTGTAGGATTAATTTGTTCACAAACAGTTTGGAAGGCCCGGTTCTCGATCACAGGTATTACGGCGGTGGATGCTCTCCCCATTTCATACTGAACACGAGGTTTAGGAAGCCATACAATGTGGAGAGCTACACCCCACAGGTAGGTGACAGCCAGGGAGCCGCTTCAGGGCAATGGAAGAAGTACTCACTGAGGAGCCAGCTGGCAGGGATTTGAGGCCTGGCCTGCAGCCGTTAGCTGGGCGAGCTTGGGGGCATCACTTTTCTCTTTGAGCTTCAAATTTTCATGTGTAAAATGGGTGATTCCTTCCTCAAGACATAATGATGAGGCTGACATGGTATATGTAGCAACAGCAGTAGTTGTAGTAGCAGAAATTATACTAACAATAATATTAAAAGCTACCAGAAGTGTAGCTTAGAATTTGGAGGCTCACAGACACGGTGGCTCTTGTAACTTACCATCTGTGTAATCCTAAATGCTCTGAGCATCCATTTTCCTGTCATTAAATTGGGAGTTATAAAGGTTCTAGCCTTCAGGGAGAGAACTAGTGAGATAATGTGTATAAATGTTTACTACACCCAGTACCTGGTTGAATGGTGTGTCCTGGGGAAGGGTTAACCCTCGTTGTTAACAAGTCCTTGCCTATAAGAATTGGGCATTGTTCTAAGCATTTGAAGTTCTAAAATGGTCTACCAATGTAAGCCCGTTATGGTTAATGTACAACTTTAAAAGAGATCTCACAGAGAGCAGGATTCAGAATAAATCATGTTACTGCAGGACACACACATTTAAGATCTGAGGGAAGACGCTGGAGATTCATGGCCTGGCTCTACCACAGGTCCCAGTTTTACTTTAGGCTAAGCTCCTTTTCCATGCTGGGCCTTGGTTTCTTGTCTATAAAATGAGGGGGCCAGACTAGATAACCTTGATGGTAGTTTCCACTTCTAAAATTGTGCAATCTGAGAGGTTAGGCTACTACCCCCTCCTCCTTCCTTCTTACTTCCCTCTTCCCACACGTACTCATTGCATCCCTGCTCCCCTCCCCCGCTAAAAAAAAGAAAGAAAAGAAAAAAGAAAATGAGCCTAAGGAAAAACATACTCTCCCCCACAGTGTCAGGGCCATCCCCACAGCCTCTACTTACAAGGGAGGATCTTAGAACAGCCATTTATCATCAAGGTTAAAAATAGCTCCTAACCCAGGCAGGATATAGCTCTTAATGGGTCTTCTCTTCATAGCCAGCATTTTATTGTGTGTTGGGCCAGGCACTGTACAGTGTTTTACCTGTATAAACTCAACCCTCGGAACAAGCCCAATGGAAGTAACAATTATCATCTCCATTTTACACATGAAGAAACTGAGGCATAGAGAGGTTAAGTGAAACGTCCAAGGTTACCCAACTAGAAAATGGCAGTGATGCATCCCCGTCAGGCGGCCTTCCTCCAGGCCATACTCGGGGCACATCTGCTTTCCTTTCCTGGCAGCTAAGGTGTTATGGGAACTATAAGCCTCCAGAAGCTGATGGGATGGGGATGGAGACAGTTCGAGACTGGTCACTCCAGGGCCACCAAGGCAGGACCCTTGGCAGTTCCACTGTGCACAGGACGATAAACACTGATTTTCAAGTAAATAGCTCTTCTGAGTCTTCTCAAAGACACTTTCCTGCCCCTGTCACTTCATCCCCGCCATACTGCCTTTGGACCAGATCCTTATCACCTGTCACCTGCACTTCTCTTATAGCCTTTTCATTAGCCTGTTTCTCTGACCCCAAATTCGTCTCCACCAATCCAACCACTACGTTGCCCTGTAATGAGCTTCTTGAAGTTCAGCTATTTTTTCTGTTGACTCATCTTTGGATTAAGTCTAATTTCAGAACAAGTAGTTGATTCCTGCACATTCTCTCACAACACCTCTCTCTTCCCCTCACTCTTGCATCTTCTGATACAACCACACTAGAACCTCTTGCAGTTTCTGAGTCTATCCTGTGCTTTCCCACCTCCATGTCTTTGCCTAAGCCAAGTCCACCGCCCAAAATGTTCTTCTACCTTTCTGCCAGTTGAAATCCAAATCAAGCACTCACTTCTGAATATCACCCCACAGTACTGAACACATCTGTCTTTCCTACTAGATCAAGAGTTCTGGGAATGGGGACACAGTTGGCTGCGAGTTTTCTGTATCCAGAGCAACTAGTCCAGTGCCTGACACATAGTAAGAGTACTATGGATATTTGTTGATATTTATATTGAGCTGTACTGAACTAAGAAACATTTTCTTTTTTCTTCCTTTAGACCCAAAGCAAATATGAATTTGCACTGACAGAATATGAATCATACTCAGATTTTGAATATAATGTCACAAAGGCAGAAAGGAGCAAGTTTAGTTTCAGCTTTGGTTTTAAAATACCTGGAATATTTGAAGTTGGCATTAACACGGCAAGTGATAATGGCAAACGTTTTGTTAGCAGAACCAAACGATTCTCTCATACTGTAAGTACCCTTTTGTTTCTCTTCAATTTCTATGTATTTATTTGAATTTTTATGTTCACTGATGTGTCTGTATTTCACATAACTACTAGCCCTAGAAACCAATTATATTTCTATTATCTTGAAAATCTTTTCACACTCATACAAAATAGCATGGTCTTACTTTTAAGAAAGGCCAAGCAGTGGTGGCCTTCTCTAATTATTTACTCTCATTTTCTAATTAGCTTTTTCCATTAGTTTTCATTAATTTAAGAATATATCTTTGCTAAACCAAATCATCCCTGGAGATTTAGTATACCTAGCAAGTTGACTACCATCTTAAACATTCAGCTGACATTCTCCTCTGGAATGTCATCCAAGACCTCGTCTCTGACTTCTTGAGGGCATTTGGTGGAACGGACCTCACCATCACACACTTTTTCCCGCTTTCTTCTTGCTTCTTACAGTTAGTTCTACTTCTTGGGTTCTGATATCTAGACCTGTTCTTTATTTGTTCATGGCATCTTCTCTTCTTACTCTACAGGCAGCCTGGGTGATCTCTTCTACTCCCTTCTCTCCTCTAAGAGAACAAGCCATGAGCCTTCATCACTGCTTCTAACTTTCCTGTTAAGCTCTGATCCACACCACCCAGTCTTCTGGGCATCATGACCTGGTTGCCTTGCTGTCATTCCAAAGCAAGTTCTTCCTCCTAAATTTTCTGTGTGAAATAGCATTCTTTTTCTTCTACTTTTTCAGGCTAAGAATTTCAGAATCACATTTGGCTCTTTTCACTTCCACATTTGTTGGCCACCAAGTCCTCTTCAGTATTTTTAAATCTAACTTTGATTATACCCTAACTAGCCCAGGCCCTTTCATCTCTTACTCTGCCCTCCTAAGGAGTCTCCTGTCTTCCAAAGTGTCCCTTCAAATTGATATACTGCCAGGAAACTGTTTCTCTGATGCTAATCTAATTATATCATCTGCTCCCTATTGCCCACAAGGTGAAGGTCCAACCTGTAACTTATTGGAAGTGGAGTAGTTAGAGTGGGGAGTAACGGGATGTGATGTTGGAGAACAGGTAACAGGCACATTTGAGGAACCTTGAATTCCAGAGTGAGGAAGGTGCCTTTTCTTCTCTGAGAGTTTTCTACATGAGCGTGACATGATAGAAAATTAATCTAAGAAGTACATGGAGGAGTCCAAGACTAAAAGTTGACAGAGATTTATATGAGAAAAAAAGAAATGGTAAGCAGCTCAGAAAGGTCTGTGCCGCTAAAATACCAACCAGCGGAAAATGAGTAGTAAACATTAATTAGGCTGTAATAGCCTTTGCTTATTTTTCTTCTTCTAGGCTGTGAGATCTTCAGTGGTAGAAACTTTTTTTTTGTTTTTGTTTTTGATTTTTTAGGTTCAGAATGGCACTTTGCATGCACTCAAGACCAAAATACCATGATGAATGGTTAGGACTGATTAACAGGAACTTACCTTGTTAGGAGAGAAAACGAAGATACCATCCATTTACTCCTTCCCTTTCTTCTTCTATTTCTCTCCTTCTCTCTTTCTCTCCCTTCCTCCCTCCCTCCCCACTTCTCTGATTCAAATAGCCACTTGTCGAGTGCTTATTTTGTGCTAGGCACTAGAGACTTGGGACCTAAAGACAAATATAACATAATTCTTGCCTTTAATTCTTAGCAGGAGAGGTAAACATGGATGCAGATAACTTATTATTAATTTTTTAATATCAGTTATGATATGGCATGATATATGCTATAAAGGAAACATAAGCAATATGCAATGCAATCCTGGAAGATAGAGTATGTGTCTAGGAAATTCAGAGGTGGTATCAAATAGGTGGCAACAGCTAAATAGGACTTAAATATAAGTAGGTGTGTGTCTGGCAAAAAGGGAGGGAAGGGCATTTCAGGCAGAAGGAACATGTACAAATTGTACTATGAAAGAGAATGGAGGATTTGGAGAACAGCGAGAAGTTGGATGATGCCTGATGTATGGTGTAGGTGGTGGAAAATAGTAAGGTATGGGGAGAAATACTTGCAGGTTGTATAAGTTGAAGCCAGACAGGCTATTGGGGGACAGATTGTGAAGCTCTTATACTCAAAGCAAGGGAGTTGATTTTATTCAGGAGGCAATAAAGAGCCAATATAGGGTTTTGTTTTAAGTCCAGAGGGGCATTATACTAATACTATCAGAATTTAAGGATGTCAGTTTTGATTGGAGCATGGAAGACAGGCTAGAACAAGAGAGATCAGTGGGGAATATAATAACCCAAGCAAGAGATGAAGCCTAAAATATTTAGAAAAATCATGAACAGAGCACCTAGTGACTGCTTAGGTTGTAAGGGTCAGAAAGAAGGAAGAAAGTCATGAGTCACTGCGGCAAGACTAAGATGGGGTGAGACAAAGGCGGGGCCCAGCAAGGGAGTCTGGGTGGTTGGCGCTACCGGAGGCGGCATGACTGACGACCTCATAGGTCAAACTGGCTGAAAGTTTTAGGATTGGGACAGACTATATCTCATGGATATTTTCAACCTTTTCACCTTTTCTTCTGCCTCCACAGCAGTATAGGAACCTCTCACCTCACCTTACATTACTTCCTGGATGTTTATACATCATCTGTCATCATCTTTCAGTCGATCCCATACACCAGGAGACAAACTTTTTCTGTAACAAGCCAGATAGTAAATATTTTAGACTTTGTGGGGCCAAATGGGCCCTGTTGCTACTACTCAACTCTGCCATTGTAGTGTGACAGCTGTTATGGACATAAACAAATGGGCCTGTGTTCCAATAAAACATTATAAAACCAGGCCCCGATTTGGTGTGCAGGCTGTAGTGTATAGTCTCTCACCATATACTACAATGTCTAGCCTTCCTAAAGCTCTGCTTTTACTCTTTCTTGAGTGGCTTTTCTTCAAAAAACATAAAATTGCCTTTGCAGGTCATCGAACCCTGATTCCCATCAGAGTGGCCTCACGTGCCCATGCTGCTCCGTGCCATGTCTATTTTCTGGTTACTTCCGCTTCTTACTCCTTATTTGCTATGGTAAGGAAGTGAGCAAAGAACTAGTTCTTCCAAACTGAAAAGGACATCAGAATATTTATGAGAATTGAGAGCTTGTCAGAGAGGCCCTCTTCCCTCAAGTATCCTAAAGGAATCCTAAGAGTGATGACCCCAGGCCAAGAATATAGGATGGTATTTGTAAAGTTCATCTTCCCGTTCCAGATTCCTAACTTTAAAGGTCTGGTTTTCCCATGTTGGTATTTCATGTAGAGAAGCAAATTTCTGCACGCGCGCTCTGACCTTGAAGTAGCACATTACAAGCTGAAACCGCGAAGCCTCATGCTCCATTACGAATTCCTGCAGCGAGTCAAGCAACTGCCCCTGGAGTATGGCTACGGGGAGTACAGAGATCTCTTCCGTGATTTCGGGACCCACTACATCACAGAGGCCGTGCTTGGGGGCATTTATGAATACACACTCATTATAAACCAAGAGGCCATGGAGAAAGGAGGTACACGGCCCAAGGGGCCATGGCTTTCCTGACTGGGCGCGGCTTGAGCTATGTGTGTTGATGGGGAGAGGCTTCCATTAGTTGCTGGGAGAAGACTTATAAGATGTGCTCCTAGTTTTCCTTTTCCCTCCCTGACTGTACTCTCACAGTTTCATTTGCAGATTCCTCCTCCCTTTTATTTTTTTTTAAACTTGTTAATGTTGGTCCTCCACCCAGCCCTCTGTCTGCTCAGTCCTCTTTTCTACAACCACTCTCTCTAGACAAAAGCATCTAATCTCATGGCTTTAAATAAGGGGTCCCCAACCCCTGGGCCGTGGACCTGTACTGGTCTGTGGCCTGTTAGGAACCGGGCTGCACAGCAGGAGGTGAACAGTGGGCAAGCAAGTGAAACGTCATCTGTATTTGCAGCACTCCCCAGCACTAGCATCACCACCTCAACTCCACCTCTGATCATCAGGCATTAGATTTTCATAGGAGCACCAATCCCTGGTTCCAAAAAGGTTGGGGACCACTGCTTTAAATGCCTTCAATATTCAGATAACTCCCTATTTATAAATCCATCCCGGATCTTTTCTCTGCAGCCAAGAGCTTATGTCAAAATGCCTCCTTGATGTCTCCATTTGAATGTCTAATGCAACCCTAACATGCCCACAAAGAGAACTTTTGCTTTTCTTTCCCTAATGAGTTTCTTTCATAGTCATCCACATCTCAGAGTGGTTCCATCATCTGACCGGTGGCTCGAGCTAAAAACCTAGGAGTCGACCTTGATTATTTTACTTTCCTTTCAACCTGTTAACAAGTCTCATCATCTCTACCCCGAAATTATATTTTCTCTCTGTCTTTACTATTACCATCTTACCCTTGCCCCGAGACCAATACTTCTTAAAATGTGAATGTGAATTATCTGAGAATCTTACAAGAGACGGATTCTGATTCAATAAGTTTCAGGTGAGACTCAAGTTTCTGCAGCTCTAGCAAGCTTTGATGCTGCTGATCTATAGACCATACTTTAAGTATCAAGGCTGTAGATTATTTCCATAGCCTCCAAACTAACATTAAATTCTCATTCCTCCTCTACAATTTGTTCCTCATACAGATATTACAGATCTTTCCAGTTATAGCCAACTATAAATCTAAGGTGTGCTTCCCGCTTCCCAGTCCAGTATTCTTTCAAACAACATGGCACTTGTCAGGTTAAGTGAGCTGCCCTAGGTCACACAGTTTACAGTGGCAGAGCAAGGGCTTGACTACAAGTCCAGTGTTCTTGCTAGAAGACACATGGTACATAATGTAAATTTATGTTATGGTGGCCTCGGTCTTGCCAAGATCGAAGAGGATACTTTTCCCCATACCAGTGGTTTCAGAAGTGCTCTTCATACTCCCTCAAATGGGCTCTGTGATAAGTTGGGGAAACATAAGAGACCCCATTTTTAGAGTTTCACAAGCATAGTGCCATAAAATGACCTCTCCACCTCTTCTGATACAACTTTGATCATATTTACCACAGAAGCGCTTTTTCTTATAAAACTTGTTAGCACAGGAATTAGAAGAGATTTTATCATAGGATTTACGTTTCAAGGAATGTGCCTTGGAGAAAACTGTTCTACACTAACGTTACTAACTCAACAGCCACAGTAGTCAAAATCACGTTCCTGTCCTCACACTGGCTTCAAAGTGCTACAGAAAGGTACTTGGAAGCCACACCTGAGATTTCAGCAAGCCCAGGGGAGGAGGATGCCTTTGGGAGAATTAGGGAGGGACAAGTGAGAAATGATCCAAAAATAAAGAAGAAATAAAGGGGATGGGCCCCTTCTCTTTGCTAGGTACGGTACCAGACACTTTATTGCATTACCTCCATTAATCAACTAACAAGCTCTTTCTACTACATCAAAGATTAGAAAAGGTGTGTCAGGGGAAGGCAGACAGACTGCAGCAGCCTCTACTCGCTGGATCAGTCCCTAGACACTTGATAAGGAACCACATTTTTAGAGAGGGACTGAGCACTTCCCCTCTTTGGTGGGCAGCAAAAGCCCTCAGAGTCTTTGAGGAGGCTAGAAGGGGAAGCTGCTACTGATCTTCTGATGAGGTGTCTTCCCTGGTGCAGTAGCTGCTTCATTCTGTCATCAGGCTGGCCACCCATTTATTTGAATCTGAGTCCCCGTATGGCCCCATGACATCCAGGAAGGGCTAGGCCTCTGGAATTGATCACAAGGAAAGGAACAGGATGAATTACCTTTAGATCATGAGCCTGTTTTCTTGCTTCTTTCAGATTATTCTCTTAAGGATATTCATAGCTGTGCCCAAAATGGTTTTAAAATTGGTGCTGCCGTGAAAGCGGTCTACGTCAAGCTGGGTGTGTCGCTGGAGAAATGCGAGGGTATTCTGAAAGAAATAAAAGGTGAGTGGCAGGGCATGTGACTTCCATGCTTATCATCTTTCCCTTTAGCACTCCTAGGACCTTGTCTTTCTTTAGGCTAAATACTGGATATTCCAAGGCATTCTAAACGAAATAATAATAATTCATTAAAAATTTACCTAGCCCCTACTATGTGCTGGGCATACAAAAAATGAATACAAGGTGTGTTTCTATCCTCATGAAGTCGGCAAACAAAGAACCAATGACAAGACAGTGATAAGCACCCAACCCAGGGCAGGCTTCCTGAGGGAGTGGTCATTTGAATTGCCACTGGAGGAGTAAAGTATCAAAGCTGTGTTTCAGGCAGGAAGAAAAATAATCTAGCAGTGGAAATTTAGTCCGGGGGCTGGGAATTGGCCTGGCTAGAGGTAGATTGCTAGGATCCAGAGCAGGTGGAGGAGGTGGAGGAGGCAGGTGAGGAGGCTAATCCTTACCTGAGAGAATAGGCGATACAAAGACTAGAAGAGCAGGCAAAGCCACAGATTATGTAGCAGAGCTCACATGGCCGAGAGACCAGATCAGAGGTACGTATTGAAGCCAGGTGTCTTAGGAGCAGGGAACTTGAAGGCCATACAAAGGAGTCGGGAATCAATACGGCAAATGGAATAGGAAAGGGGCTGATCAGCAGGCCTCCAATCCCCAATCCTTCCTGCACCTCAAGTAGCTCTCCTTCATCTGCTCTACTCACTAAGTTTATACAAAGAAAGAGTTTCACAGTGAAACAAAACAACAACAAAAATTAACTGCTGGTCTAGAACAAACTCTTGTATTTGTGGCTGATGTGTAGTTGTTATTGTTTATTTGTTCATTTTTGTGGGGCTGGGTTGGAAGATGCATTCTACATAGGGAGGCATGCATACAACATAGGTTCTCTTTATAGATGACTTGTAAAGTAACCACCCCCCATCCAAGTTACTAGATAGAAACATTCTCGGCATCCCAAAAAGCCCTTGTCAATCACAACTCCTCTCTTCTGTATTAAACATGTTCTTCCTTTCTTTATTGTTCTACCACCCATATGTGTCATTAACCAAGATGGCTTAGTCTTGCTTGTTTTTGAACTTTATATGCATGGAATGTAATCTTTTCAGTTTTGTTCTTTTTTTTTCACTTAACATCATATTTTAATGTATAACTATAGTTAGTTCATTTCCATTACTGTATAGTATTTTATTATATGAATACAACGCTTTGTGTTTGTCCATTCTACTGTTGAATTCGGGTTGTTTTCTATTTCAAGCAATTATAATCAATACTACTATGAACATTCTTACACAGTCATCTGGTTGCGTGTGCAAGTGTGTCTTCAGGGACTACACTTAGGAGTGGAATTATTGCATTGTAGAGTATGTACTTTTTCTAGACTAGATAATAACAAGCTGTTTTCTAAAATAGTTGTACTAATTTACACACCTACCAGCAGTATACAAGACCTTCTTTTTATGATGCTCAGGTTTTTATTGCAGGCTCGGAGCTGAGTAGTCACTTTACACCAGGTCTTTTGGCACTGAGCACATGGACAAATTAGAGTAGGAATGACTCACTGATATAACTGAGGGCTTTCTGGGAAACTCCATGAGAAGTCGAAATAATAACCACTTTATTGTAGACACTCCTTAGAGGGTATCTCTCACATGCAGAGTCCAGCCTTTACCAATTTCCCCACTTTTGTCATCCTACTCAAAGAAGTGATATAGCTTAGAGCTTGGGCAAGTCTAGCTGGCTAAATTCCTTAACACTTAGTGCCTAAGATTTCTTATCTGCAAATTATATAGTTCCTATTTCATAGTGAAGATTGAGTTAATACTTGTACAACACTTAGATTAGAAACTGACACATAGGTGATTGATTATCTATCTACCAATCTACCCATTTATATATATATATATATATATATATATATATATATATATACATACACACATATACATATGTGTGTGTGTGTGTGTGTGTGTGTGTGTACACAGGTAGATTGATACATATATATGTATATGTATATATATATGTGTATGTAGGTATTTATCAATGATCTATTTACCTATTTACTTATCTATCAATCTATCTACATCTATCTATCTATTTATCTATTCATCATCTATCATCTATCTATCATCAGTTAGGCTCACTTAGTGACTGACATTTATAGATGCTCAAAATAAATGTCCCTTCCTTGTCTAGCCCCCAACTTGCGTCATATATGATTGGGTGAGCTGTCTTTTATCCCTTGCACTGTGACTCCTTTGCTGACAGGGATGTGTCTTGTCCACCCACATCTGCAAAATGAGCTCAGTGAATATCATGATTGTTGGTTGGGTTTCTGTAAATTCCAAGGTGCAAAAGTGGATTCCTTGACATGTCACATCTCTGTCCAAATCAGACAGAAAGAAGAGAAATACCATGGTAGAGGACTTGGTAGTCCTTGTGCGAGGAGGAGCAAGTGAGTATATCACTGCCCTGGCGTACAAGGACCTGCCGACAGCAGACCTGATGCAGGAGTGGGGAGACGCAGTGCAGTACAACCCGGACATCATCAAAATTAAGGTACAGCTGGGCAGCTGCTCTACCCATTCTTCTCTCTATTCTGAAAACAGCTATGAAGAAGTACTGTGAGCCACAGTATGGGATGCAGAGCTCAATAAGACCCGAGCCCTAATCTTGAGGCACATATATTATAGTGGAACACGTATTTGGAGTGAACTGATTATAATACACTGCTTAGCACCAGCTAGAGAGCCCGATCCCTTTCACTTGGGCCCCCAGGTTGCTAAAGAAACTTAACCATCAGCCTCTAATTCCAGCCTTCTTAAATTAATATTGTTTCCATTTCATGAGGGAATTACTCATTCAGTTATTTGTTCATTTAAACATTCAGGCAACCAACAAATAGTTGCTACGTTCCTGTGATAAAAGCTGAGACACTAGAGGAAAACAGAGGAAAGTACAAAGATGAAAAATACAGTCTATGCTGAATAGTAAGATACATACAAGCATATCCGTCTTATAGGACAGAATAACACATCATGCTAATCACTAACATCTTTTGGGCACCTGCTACATTCATGACAGTCTGCCAGAGGCTTTAACAGTGTTATTTCATTTAACTTTACTAGTCTGCAAATTAAGTATGCTTATCTCCATTTCGTGGCTGATAAAAATCAAGTTCACAGAGGTTGCACCCATCTGTGGCTGCTCAAGAGTCTCTATTAAGTCCAGATATGAGACTTGCACCTCTTCCCTCCCCTCCAGACTTTCCTGTGGGTTTGATGAATAATAAAAAAAAATAATGATCCCAACCACCTGTCACCCAAACAAGAGCAGCTTTGCGAACTTAAACTAAGAAGACGTTTGCTAGAACAGGACTGTCACACACATCAGCAGTGGTAGGTCCTTGCCTATGGGGCCTTCAGCATGGTGTCCATGTCATATCCTACACCTTCCCTTTCTTGCTGTCATCTGTACAGTCATTGATGGTCTAGTGTCCACCCCCTGGAGATTTGCTCTTGCAGACAAAGAGGGGAGTTGAGGGGCTGGAGCTCTTATGGGGGCTCTGCAGTTCTCAGCCTTGACAATTTCTCTCATGGTCGTTATTGTATGTCAAATGCATAATTTCTGCAGAGCAAGAAGGCTGCCATTCAAATCCTCTCCTCTGCCACTTATTCAGTAATGATATTTAGATGAGCATCGGGAAGGTTAAGTCAGAAACAGGTTCATGAAGCTCCAGAGAAATCTGGGATTGGCTGATGGCAAGATGATTTTGATTGGTATCACAAATGGACATGGGGGAAAACAGAGTTCAGGAGAAAATAGATCCCTGGTATTTAGTTTTTACTTATCTCTTACCTGAATAATGGATTGCCCTGACTACCTGTCTAAATAGGTTGGATGTGCCAGCCTGGGCTTTGGGAGTATTAAGTGCCAAGCATATGATGTGATATGTGGATGCCAGGCGGGGGGGGCGGTGCCTAAGCATCTAAAACAGGCCTGCAAACAATCACGGACTTGTAGCACTTTACCAAAGGCACAGACACTTCCCAGTACATATGGGGAGAATGGAAAGTCATACCCACTATCGGCATAGTGCCATGAAGAGCTGTGTGGGCCAAAAGCGGGGAAGAGATTAGAGAATCAGAGATGTTTTCAGGAGTTGTGGGGGCAAGATTGTTGAAGGTTTTTACACACTTCCTCTGTGCATTCCTAACCCGAGTTGGAAATATACATTCTGGGTGTCCCACTCCTTCATGCAGTTTCTGGTAAGAGAACGTTGCAGATGGCTTCACATTATCTCAGACTAATTCTTCTCTGCAGAGTCAGCTTGCCAGGTAGCTGGAGTAGCAATGGCTTTGCAGGACAGCAGGGCCCACTCGATTAGCAATTCCTAGACACAAGTGTTGGCCAAGCCTCGCATATATAAGCCAGTGTTAAAGATCAAGATCTGAAACCTGTTTCCTGTAGGAGGCAGTTGGGCAGGGAAGAAAACCACAGAAGAGCCCATTCACAGTATTTACTGGTAAACTTTAGACACCAAGCAATGGCTCTTTGTTCAAAGGAGAGTTAAGAGACAGCAATAGGCATAAAAAGAGAATTCTGAACCCAGAGATTGACATGACATTCAAGATGCAGAAGACAAGAATACATCTAAAATATAGAAAAATAGAAGTAAATTTTAGGATGCATTTGTTTTGTGATTATAATAAAATTTAAGAAAGTGAGGAATTTATGAAATAAAAAATAGAAGCTGAGATGTTTGGACACTAATCAGATGAAAAGGGAAGTGGCTGAATATAGGAATCCAAAAACACAATAGCAGAATTAAAACCCACATTGGAAACTATAAAGAACAGAATTGACACTGCAGAAAATTGAGTCAGTGATGTGGAAGGTGCTATAAGAATGTTCTTACAATGTAGAAGCAAAAGACAACGAGATTAAAACAATGACATAAAAGAAACATGATGGACAGAGAGTACGGAAATAGAAATCTAAAACTCGGGGATTTCTTCCTGAGAAACAGACAACATTAAATGTGAAGATGCATTAATCAAACACATAATGAGAGAAACTTCCCTGAGCTGATGGTGCAAAATGAGCAGCTCATTGAAAAGTAGGCAAAAGTACTGAAAACATGACTATACTGAAACACATGCTTTATATTTTTTGTTTTAAGGACAAATATGTCCTATAAAAATAAAAGTCATACTGGTCTTAGAATTCTTTGCAACACTAAATGCCTGTAGATAATGGAATGACAACCATGAAGAGAGGTCTGGAAGGAAAAAGCTTGTGGCCCAGGGAAAAGGTCCTTAATGGATGAAATATCCCAAAGACATTTTGAGATATTAAAGGAATCATATAAAGGGTGACCAGATTTCACAAATGCAAATAGAGGACATCAGTTAAATTTGAAGTTCAGACAAAGGCGGAATAATTTTTTAGTATAAGCATTTCCCCAATATTTCATGGGGCACACTTATACTACAAATTGTATGTTTTTAAATCTAGAATCCAATTTTAAATGAACATTCTGTATTCAACTGGCAATCCTAGACACAAAGCCTGTCATCCACATACATTTCTATTTTTGTCAGGGTAGCTAGGTTGTGGTCTGGCATCCAGGCTGTTGGAGAAACCATTGTATGGAGCTTGGGCGTTGCCCAGGCTAGAAGGAAAAAAGATAGTAGTGAGTGGTGCCCACGTAGAGATCCGAAGAGCCTAGGTTATGCTGCAGTGAAGCAGCCCCCAAATCGCAGTGTCTTAGGGCAACAAAAGTTGTTTCCTTAATCACACTCATGTTCAAAGTATATTAGCAAGGGGGCTTTTCTCGACGCCACTCAGGGATCTAGGTGACAGGAGGCTTTATCTTGTCACATGCTCCCAAGATTGCCATAGAAAAGGTAAGGGAATGGGAAAAGTCACCTCGCTCTGCTCCAAAAACATCAGTCTAGAAGGGACACTCCCTCCGCTCACCTTTCACTGCTCAAAACAAGTCAAATTGCAAATCCGTTCTTAAGGATGGCAAGGAATCGCAGCCCTGCCACGTGCCCAGAAAGAAAAGAAGCTGATGTATTTGGTAAACTGTGATAATGACCTTCACATTTTTCTAAAACAACTTAGTCAAAGATTCTCTAAAAACAAATTCATCTGACCACGAGAAGATTTAATACAGATGTTGTAGTGGCCTTGCCTGGTGAGATAATGTTGGACTTGGACTACTGAATTTCACCCCTGAAAATAAATTCTGAATTTCAAATAAGGAAACGATGAATGTAATTAAGTGGCAGGTTACACACCAACAAAATAATTTTGCCACAAATGAAATTTTTAATGTGTATGGAATGATGCAGTTTATAAGGAAAACACATCTTAAAGAAATAGACAACTCTCAGAAAAACTCAGATGATGAATAAATATGCAAAAATTTAAACCTCTCTAGGAATAAAAAATAAAAATTAAAATAACACTGCAATATTATTTTTACCTGTCAAATTGATAATGATTAAAAATCTATAATACTCAATGTCATTGAGAACATTGAGATGGGAATATAAATTTCGGTACAACCCTTTAGGAAAAGAATTTAACCATATACATCTAAAACATTAAAAATCCAGTACCTCAAATATAGAATTGACTAAAGAAATAATTTTAAAAGTAGATAAAGATATATATACACATATATACACACACACATATATATACACACACATACATGCCTTATTTTGTTATTTGTAGTAGCAAAAGAGAAAAGAAAAAAGAGAAACAATCTAAAAATTCACTAATAATAATAGGGGAAGTGTTGAGTACATTGCAGTTGACCCATACGACAGGATGCTATGCAGCCATTAAAAAAAAAAAAAATCAGTTTATCAAGGGATAGTGAATAGCATGGGAAAACGCTCATAGTATGATGTTAAGTGAAAAAAGTGGAATGTAAAACTACAGTCTTATGCCACCAGTTTTTGTAAATATGTGTCCATCTGCCTATCCAAAAAAAAAATGTACTGAAGGAAAATAGACCACAATGATAACAGTTCAGATCTTTTTCTGCTACTTACCGACTGTGACTCTGGTCAGTGTTAACTTTTCTGTGCCTCAGCCTTTTCATCTGTAAAGTGGGAATGCAGAAGACTACCTGACTCATAAGATTGTCGTGAAGATTAAGATAGAAAATGTATGTATTTAGTTCAGCACCTAATAAATGCTAGTTTTGGCAATAATTATTTGTTATTATTAATAATGGTGGTCACCGGGGTCCATCATAGAGAACTGCATGGAGCACCTGTCATCTCTTTGTAGCAAATTATGATAAATATAAAATTCCCATAAGGGCAGGTGAGCTAAGGACCCAGTGATCAGTCAGGACTGTGTATTTGAGGGAGAGATGAGAAGAAAGATGGAAGGAGGAAAGGAGAAAAAGGAAGAGAGGGAAGAAAAGAGGAGAAAAGAGAAAGAGACAGAATAAGAGGACCCCCAAACCAAAGAATGGACAGATTCGCCATAATAACTTAATTTTAAAAAGGGAGCTAAGAAGTTCAGAGGAGCTGCTGCTCAGAACTCCACCAAACTACAAAATTTGGAGAACCTTGGGATAGAGGTTGGAAATGGAAATAGTCAAGCCATTTTTGTTAATGATCATCTAGAACTAGTAGGAAAAACAAAGGCTTTGGGTTAGAATCCTAACAATGCTATTTTATGAGTTCTTTGACTTTATTCAAGTTATTTAACCTCACCTGAAAACTGGATGAATAATTGCTACCTTGTGATGATGAAGTGAGATCATGTTTATAAACCTCCATCACAGCTCCTGGAACACAGTATATGTGGAAGGTTTATTCCAGTTCTGCCTCTGTCTTACTCTCTTTCCTGGAGCAAATTTTAGTGCTGGAAGGAAAATCTCTGGGTGGTTAAAGGCAGCTTTTCAAGGTGCTCTGTAGGGAAAGCAGACTGTTGGAGTTGTTCATCATTGGTATACAGCAAACTTGCCCCACTTCCCTCCCAACCCTCCCCCACGTGCAGCCAGCAGGCTGGAGGGTTGTGCAAACAGCCTCTGGATCAATTCATTGACCACAAAACAGTGAGACAATGGGACCACCAAGGGGCCTTGCTTTGCCCACTGGGGCGAAGGTCAGCATCAGATGCATTAAGAAATGGAAGCAATTTTCTTCCCACTGGAGGCTTCTATTAGGCATGATTGCCTGCATTTAGACAGACCCTAAACTCTCCAGGGCTGGATTAGGACAGGATCACAAACAAAATCTGGAGAGGAACCTGGCCCTGGAGCTGAAACTAGAGCCAAGGGGGCCACTGAACATTTTTTACTACATTTTTTTGGACTCTTTGCCTCTGGTTTTTCCTAGCCCACATCCATCTGTGGCTTCCTCTTAAACACTGCTATGCCCACTGAGCTACCAGCTACATTCTGACTCTATGGTTCAGCTATCCACACCCTCTCTTCCACGCCTGCTGCTGCTTTTGCGCTGATGAGGTCTTCCATTCCCCTTTAATTCATTCTTCGACTTTTATCAGCATTTCTCACTAAGCTCAGGGCTGTACCCTAGAGAGACAGAGCTGAGTATATGTAGCCCTGATTGCCAGGAGCTTACAATCTAATTAGAGGAGGGAAAAAAAGAGATTTCAACACATTAAAAAGGTATGATCACAAAGGAGCAAAAAGAATTTGTATCAGATGAGTAGTATAGACTGTGTTTTGAGTGTTTCATGGTGGGAGGATGTTCCGGTAAGCTTTGGAGCTCAGGAAAGTTTTCCTGGTAGTGGCTCTCGCATGATGTGAAAGCTTTTGATAGGTTCGGAGAGGGAGCGATGTTAGGGCAAGGCTCCTTTAATACTTTTAAAGAGCTCCTTGAAAATCACCTCCTCCCCACCACCAAAGATGGATTAATCACCTGCTCTCTCTATTCATTACAAATTTCCTCAGTTACCTGTGGACACTGTGCTGTATCTGTTAGTATATTTCTCTCTCTCTAGAATCTCACTTTCTTATGAGTGGGGATTTTATCTTATTCCTTATGTTGAATTCCCGGCACTTAGGAGGTATTCAGTAAGTATTGGCTGATCTGAACTCGAATGAGCTTTTTTATGAATATAAGGTGGGGTGGGGCAGAGAGCTGATAGTGCATCCATCTATATGCTGTGACATTTATCCAGTTCCATATGAATCCATTTTGGTCTCCATGTACTGACTCCTTGCCATTTCCCATGGAGCCTTGCTTTATGCTTTTATTTGATGAATGTTTTCTGTTAAAACAAATGCCTTTCGTCTATGGCCATGCCACCCTGAACAAGCCCGATCCCATCTGATCTTGGAAGCTAAACAGGGTCGGGCCTGGTTAGTACTTGGATGGGAGACCACCTAGGAAGACCAGGTGCTGTAGGTGTAAAAAATAAAAAATAAGGGATTGTAAACTGATAAGGTCCTTGCAGTCTGTGAGGTCAACCAAGGGTTGCCTTGCCAAAAAAATAAAAGAAAAAATAAAAGAAATAAATGCCTCTCCTCCCTTCACAGGCAGAGCCTCTGTATGAACTGGTGACAGCCGCAGACTTTGCCTACTCCAGCAGAGTGAAGCAAAACATGAAACAGGCCCTGGAGGAGTTCCAGAAAGAAGTCAGCTCCTGCCACTGTGCCCCCTGCCAAGGGAATGGAGTCCCTGTCCTGAAAGGTACCATATCCAGCCAGCTGATGTCTCTTGTGAAAGCCATCACCTGGAGGAGCTAGTTCTAGGGGCCAGAACACAGTATCAAAACCACATATCCTCCAGAGTGTCTCACGAAGAATCTCTAGGTCAATCTCAAGTCCTCTGCCTCAGGCCCCAGGGTATGTCATGAAGTGCTTTTCATTTTCTCAAGGGGAAAAAAGAGTGCCCTGGTCATGTGGAGCCTCTTCACCCTGGCTGGGCATTAGAACGACGGGCATACCTTGGAAACATTGCAGGTTAATTTCCAGACCACTGCAACAGAGCCGGTGGTAATCTTTTTGGTGGAAGGTCTTGCCTTCATTTGTAAAAAAAATGCAACACCTGCAAAGGGCAATCAAATGAAGCATAGTAAAATGAGGAATTTCTGTATTTGAGACCTTCAGAACTACTGATGCTCAGGCCCCAACCGGGATCATGATGTGAGAATCTCTGGATAAGGGCCTCTCATCGGGGTGGTGAAATCCTCTCCAGGTAGTTGTAACCTGCAGCCTGGGTGTAACTTACAATTGCTAAAGTCCCCACCTTTCCTAGACTGGACTGAGGAGGAGAGCCCTTCACTCAGTTCATGGCAAAGTGCTCGGTGTTCCTCTAAGGCAGCAGATTCCAGTCCCAGCTGCATGTGAGAATCACCCAGGGAGCTTTTCATGAACACAAAGCCTAGGCCTCAGCCTAAAGTAATTAAAGCAAATCACTAAGACTGGCCTTTCAAAAAGCCTACCAGATGATTCTGTTGTAGAATCAGCCCTGAGAAGCTGTTGTACAGTTGAATTCACTGGCAGACAGGATCCAGCATTTCTCTATGTTTATAAACTAGTGGGAGAGCTAGACTTGACCAAAGAATTACACTGAATTATATCAAGTGTTAGTGTCAGTGTTAGTCTGACTATCTCCAGTGGAGTCAGAATGTAGACAAGTAGGACATGCTATTATGGCTGTAAGGCTACCTAGTTTCCAGCCAGAAGGGACACAGCGAGTGATGGTAGCATTAACCTGACAGGGGCAGGCTGAGGCTGTGTGGTCTGCACCAAAGAGTGGGGATGGACTCGGAACCTCTTCTGGCCACAGAAGTGGCCCTTTGTGCATATCCTGACTGATATGTGGTGAGATGATTGGGGAGCTGGGAGTGGTGGCAAGGATGGGCCACTAGAACTTGAGTCTTAACTTTAAGGATCACATCGGGGTCACTGCAGTGAGCAGGGCAAACTTGGGAAAGGTTGGGGCCTGGGATCTTGTGCTCTTGTTGTGATGGGCTGGCAAAACTCAGAGGCAGCGTCCAGCGTGCTTTCAGAATAGCATGTCTAGAGTAACTGGTTGTAGCAGATCCCAGCCCAAAGAGCCAGTTGGCATATCAAACCACATGGATGGAGCAAGCTCCACAAAAGAGATACAGAAAAGGCATGTTCTCAGGGAGAAAGATCCCAGCTGCTCAGCTGAGATTGATGAGTGTGTGTCTAGCTTGTTGGACAGGATGGATATGAGCAAAGCAGTCATAAGTCAGAGTCTAAGGTTTGGAAGTTCTGCCATCAAGAAAAGGACTTGTAAGGGAGAGACAGTTCAGTAAAAAGATCAACTCATCTGCTCAAAGTTTTGGTCTAGGTTTGCAGAAATCCCCCTTGCCTTGTGTGAAATTTGAACCTAGAAACTGGTACCCACCTGAGGTTCTGTACTGGAGGCAAGGGAGAATATGAAGCCAGGAACTAGGATTACTCACATGGCCTGACTTATGAAGGACAATACTGTGAAGAGATTCTGTGTGATCCAGATGAGAGAAGCTCCAAGGTGACGTTATAGATTAGCATAAGGAATATCTTCTAAAGTGTCAACCGGCCAAGGTCAGATGAGACATCTAAAGGTAGTGAGTTCCCCATCACTACAGAGGGGAGCAGAGGCTATAACTGTGGTGAAAATGAGCATCAATGACCATTGGCCTCTCTGACTACTAATGTGGCTTTAGACTCTGAACACATATGGCTAGGTCAAATTTCTGCTAATGAGAAATATTCTTAAACAACTCCATATAATTCCCCATGATGGTAATCAACACTCTTTTATGAGCAAAGGACCCTCAAGAAAGGAGTAGATACTCTTGGCACCAAACCTTGTTTCAAACCATTCATCTAAATGTTTGCCCTCTTTTAACTTAGTGGAAAAGCAGTGATGTGGAGGGCTGAATTCCAGGAGGTGTTTGCTTCACGTGGTATAATTCACTCTCTGTATTGTCTTTTCAGAATCACGCTGTGAATGCATCTGTCCTAATGGATTCCAAGGTCAAGCCTGTGAGATCACCTTACGGGAAAGTAAGGAGCCTTTGAGAGTTGGTGGGAAAAGGGAAATCTTGGGAAGTCCAGAGAATAATTCGAAAGAGCAAGAGCTAGGTGAGGGTGTCAGGTAGAGAGCTGGACACTATGAAATTTGAGACCCATCCTGGCTATGGATTGTGTATTTCATTATTTTCACATGAGAGTGCTTCATGTTACAGGGCTACTATGCATAACATTTGCAAGTCTTCTCTTTGGATCATTTTGGAATGCTTATTACCATTTTTTAATTTAGTGAACTGCTATTTAGCTCTCTAAATACAGTGCAGATGCCCCTTGCTCTGTAAAAAGTCTTCTAACTGCCCCCCACCCCAAAGAAAGGAGAGCTAGTTAATTCTTCCTTTGGGTTCCTGTAAGACTTTGAACATATATTTATTATAGCTCTTAGCATATTATATTTTGGGTTCTGTGTGTCTGTTTCTCCTGTGTTGGTGAGTAGGGATCATGTTCCATTTATTTGCGTCCCCATGTCCCGGCACAGTTGCTGCTCAGTGACATGTGTTGAAATAACAAATGAAAGAACAAACTATTAAGATCTATTAAGGTCTATTAAAATCTCTTCCAACTCTCAAGTTCTTTGGCCATTTTATTACCTGAGAGTTCTCAACCCCCCACTCCTCTTTCTCTTTATTTCCCTTTCTGTGACTTTTTGGTGCTATCATTAAAAAGGAAATTGGCACATCCAATAGAAACAACTAACATTAGGCACTTTACTGTGTACCTGACACCTTGCTGAGCTAAGCTGGGTTCAGATTCCATCTCTATCATAACTGTGTCCCTGAGCAATTTATTTCACCTCTGTATGCCTCAGTTTTCCCAACTGCTAAATGCAGCTAATGATATTAACTATCTCATAGAGTTGTCTTGTGTTTCTCATGAGATATATAAAGCGCTTAGAATAGTGCCTAACACATTGTAAGAGGAAAACAAATATTGGTTAGTTTGTTTTAGAACTAAATAAACGGTGCTACATATATTAAATCTTTTTGTATTTTACATATATTAATTTTACATCTATTCTGCATATTGTATTTTACATGTTTTACATATATTTCAAATATATTAAATTTGTACTTTGCATGTATTAAATCGGGTAATCCCCACAATAGCCTCGTTAAGTAGATAATATCAGTATCCCCACTTTAAAGGTGAAGAAACTGAGGTTTAATGGGCCACGAACTAACCTGCCCAATGATCAGGTTCTGGTCCAGTGGGTCTGACTCTACGGCCTTTGCTCTTAACTCCTGCCTGCACTATTTCCTTCCCCAGAAAATGCTCAGGTTTATCTTCATTCTCTTCTCCCTCACCTCAACCAGGCCCCACACAGTGACCTGGCAGGAGTGTGCAATCACACAGCCACAGGATTTCTCCTGGTTGGAGGAGACCTTGGAAATAACCTACTCTAGCCTCTCACTTTATAAATGTGAAAGCCCAGAGATATTAAGTAGTGTACCCAGAGTTACACCGTGAGTTAGCAGCTCTGCCAGACACGTGGTATATCATGGTGGATATAAGTGATTTGGCAATCTCATCAATGACCAAAAATTCCCCAAGGGAAAGGCAAATGTCAGAGAAGAACACCTCATTTAAAATACACAACACTCACAGTTGATAACTCCATTTTATACGTTGAGAAGTAAACTGTTCAGCATCCTGTAGCTAAGAAGTGTCTAAGCTGGAAACCATTCATTCACCAAATATTGCTAAGGGCCTCATATGTGTCAGCTGAGGTTCTGGGGTTCAGTGGTGAGCAAATCAGATATGGTTTCTGTCATCATGGAGATTGCTCTTTAGAAAGAAAGATAAATATCATTTGAATTGTCCCAGAAATATATTTAAAGTTTCAATTGTAACTGCTACAAAATGCTCTGAGAGCTTCAAATATGAAGAATGATAGGGAGTTAGGGGTCAGGGAAGGTTTCTCTGTGAAAATAACCCTTAAACTGAGATCTGAAGGGTAAATAGTACTGATCAGATGAACAGAGGAAGGAAGAATGTTCTGGACAGCGGGAACAGCATGTGCAAAGGCCCTGTGGTAGAGGGGAGTGTGGTGAGCACAATGGCCTGAAAGAAGGACAGTTGACTAGAGGGTGCAGATCAGAGATTCAGACTCCTAAAACCTTCTGGATAATACACTCGACCCCACCTGTAGGCACCACAGTGTAATAGGGCTAATCAATGTTCGTTGACATTTTTTCTTTTAGATGTCCCCATTGATGGGAAGTGGAATTGCTGGTCAAACTGGTCTTCGTGTTCTGGAGGACAGAAAACAAGACAAAGGCAGTGCAACAATCCACTTCCTCGAAATGGGGGCAGCGCCTGCTTGGGCCCTGCTTCGGAAACGCTTAATTGTTAATTGGAAGGGAGAGCTTCTAGCAGATGGCACTACTGTGGACTGCACACATTGAGAGCCCTAAGCCTTTTAGTTGCTCAGGCTAGCTCTCCCCGACACTAGATACTCACCCTGCTCACCCAACACCAGCCACAACCTGGAGCCAGCCCAAGGGTGGAGGGCAGTTCCATTCAGGATGTTTAAAATAAAGATGTTATTTGTAAAACGCACACTGATTGGAGCAAATAGCGAGTTTAAACGATAATTATAGGTTCTTCAGGGGCTTAAGCATCGTGGTAATCCTCACTTTGCTCATCTCTGTAGTTTTATTTCACTCACATTTACTACCAGCCAGGAACTATGTGGAAGTTATTCACATTGAAGTCCTACTATCTAGCAGTGACTGGCACATGGTAGTTGTGCAATAATGGATCAATGAATAGATATTAAACTTCTCTTCCCTTGAAGAGTCTTGTTGAATGATTCCTGTGTGCCAACCACAGTGCTCTCTGTGTTAATTCATTCCACCCTCATGGCAACCGTATAAGGTGCATGCTCTATATTATCCCTATTAAACAGCTGGGAGATTGAGCCTTAGAACGGTTAAATGACTTGTCCAGGGTTACACAGTTAGGAAGTGGCAGAGCTGGGCTGCAAACCTGGGTGCTCGAGATCCAGGGTTTCAAACTCTTAATTATGATGCTCCCTTCCTGTCAAAAAATGGGTGTTTGATTAACAAAGAATTTTTCATGAAATAAAATATAGGAGAAAGTGCTGTGTGTGTGCATGTGCGTGTGCGTGTGTGTGTGTGTGTGTATAAAAGAGAGAGATTGACAAATCTTCACCCATGCAACCTGAGGGGTGGATCCTGATTCCTCAGCTCCCTTTGACGTCATGCACAGGAAGGGAGTGGTTGTGTATGTCACAAGCAGGCCTTCTGGGGCAGAGCTGACTTGTGACATGAGTGGGTACCAAGAGAAGTTCCTGAGCTGGAGATAAGAACCAAGGAAACTAATCACTGAATGAGAGACAATTAAATAAGAGAGACAAAAAAGAGGGGAACAGGTTGTGGTGGCTAGAAGAGGAAACATGTCAAGGAAAAGTTAAAGTTAATTACTTTGGGCAATGTGCAATGAAAACCTTTTCCTACCTCTGTACCTTCTACCTTGCTTGTGTGCAAATTCCATTTGGAGGATGGAGGTGCTTGCAGACAGTAAGAAGGCAGTTGATCTTCAGGTTATTAAAAACCAAAATATTCTTATTATTTAGATTGAGTCAAGTGATCCCTTAATCTTTATTGCTCTCCTTCATTCTATCATGTTAAAATATCTCTTAATATATTTTTGCTTTTAGGCACTTCCTGTCTAATTACAGAACTTCATGTGAATTTTGTTGAAATCAAATTGATGGGGGGGAAAATACGATGAAAAGTGAATTGGTTCGTCCTATTTTCACCAGTTTGTTTTTGGCCACATCATTGGCTTTGAGTTTGCTACTGGGCTTAGTGCTGGGGTGTAAGACCTTACTAAATATGTCCATGACACCAAAACATAGGATACCGCCACCCACCGATCTGGCTCAACCAGCTTTCTGGAACTGAGCCAATAGAATAACCACTGGAAAGAGCAGCTCAGGGGTTGTTGCAGCAACGGTGGTGATTCTGTCAGCCTTCCTGCATCCTGGTGTCCCTTGCAATTGAACTGACAGGTCTGGGCCTTTCTTGGCTTAATATTATTTCTTTGCTGTCTGCTGTTATTTCAACAGACTAATCCAATAATGTTTTATCTCTTTCATTATACCAAAGCTATATAATTTTCTTGAGTTATAATCTATCTTCTTTTATGATTCCCCAGAGATAGGGAAAAGCTGTCCCATCTTTTTTTGATGGGAGGCTCCCATGAAGCCGACACCAGGACGTTGAAGCCAGTGCTACCAAATTAAATTCTGAATCTCAATCACAGCCACCGCTTTTAATGGGAAATTCGAGTTGATTATGGAGATGACAGCCCAGGTTTACGTTTATTGCATTTAGCAGAAATTGTTTATCCTATTAAATACAGTCTTGAAGGAGAGACAATTGAATTGCGGAGCACCGGTGAATACCCGGGTGATGCCCAGGCGCTGCTAAACTGTGTAATAATTATATTCTTATTTGTGGGCTGAACTTCCCCTGGTGGCTCTTCTTGCAAACAAATGCATTTAGGAGGAGGTTGAAACATAATGTAAGAATTAAACAAAATAAATGCAAACCATGCTTTTGGAAAAGCTTGGCAACAGTAGTTCGAACCAGTGTACCTGTGTAGGAGCTACAGTATCCGCGGGGTACAGTCTAGGCAGTGGTTTGGCAGTGGTCCTGGAAGCCTGAAAACACTACAAGATACTTGGATATGACAGTTTTGTATCCAAGAACGTGAACCTCTGAAATGCTATGAGCGCCACCGTGCTGTTGATGTGGGAGTGCAGGGGTGGGAGTCCTGTGTCTCAGCTTCCACCCTGTGTGACCTTGGGCTAATAATGTAACTTCTGTGGGAGTAGTAATTATTATAATAATAGCTGCCAATTATGGAGTGCTTCTCAATTTATGAGTCTTTTAGCCTACATTATCTCATTTAATCTTTATCTGAATTCGATGGGGTAGATATTAATACCATCATGAAGTGACACGTAGAGAAAGCTTCAAAGGGAAACCTGATCTTTACAATAAATAAGCTGACTGTGGACATCAAGGTGGAATTTAGAGGGAGGCCAGAAGAAAGAGCACCTGCTGGCAGAGAATCCAGAGGAAAATGCCATCTTTGTTTTAAAGAAGAGGACTCTGGTCGGTTCCCACGTACTTATGGAAAAAAAAAAAAAAAAGCCCTGGGGAGAGAGCGTGCCTGGAGCAGAAAACCCTTGGGACACCAGCCAGGTCTTCCTGGGGACCCTCATGATTAGAATCTTGATAGAGAAATACTTTCTTTTACAGACTGCAGATGTGCTTAATAACAGTATGCCTGTTCACTAATATTTCCAGACACTATTATAATTTACTCATTTATCATCTCCTATTTCTTCTCAAATATAATGTCCATGAAGGCAGGAATAGTATTGTCTGCTGCACTTATATGTCTCCAGTACAGTGCCTGGCACAATCAGACAATGATAAATAATTGTTGCATGAATTAATGAACTAATGAAAAGAGACGTGAGTGGGGCCAAGGCCAGACCCTTCCCAGGCCAGTGAAAAACTTCAGTGAATTGGTGGCACATGATGGTGGTATGAAGTTTGAGGTACAGAAGCCTGTGATAAGAGGAACCACCACAGCAGTGGCCAGGGTAGGCACCTTCAGCCAGCTTCGTGGGCAGCATTGCAACAAAGAATCTAATAAAATTGGCAGAAAAAATAGCTGATGTCAGATAAGGACTAATAGAACTTGATTAGAGGTGTTGGTGACACCCACTGGGGACCACCAGATATCTTCTGGGAAACTTTATAGAAGGGAGCAGACAAGTCTGCAATTGTGTGTCAGGGGTAAACCTGAGAAGCACATTTGCGGACTGATGAAGAAACCAAAGTTCAACAGGGCTAAAAGGCCTGCCCAGTATATGGCAGAGGCAAGAAACGAATAAATAACTTTTAAAAAATCATCATCCGAACATGTTGCCTCCACCTCATTTTCTCATCATAGATTTATTGTAAACTTGAATGCTCACCTAAAACCTAACAGTGACACACTGGAATGGTACACTTTAAGTCTTTGAGATTCCGTTACTGTTGTCAGAGTTTTCATGGCATGTTCCTCTTTGAGTTGTCTTTCTTAAATATATGGCCAGATTCTCATACTGAGGTACACAGGAACTCAGAGATGGGTATACTGAGGTAGCTGGGGGACAGCACAACCTCTAAGAACTGGAAACACAGATGAAGAGGCCAGAGCAGCAAAGTACTTCTAAGGGCATGCTCCGGTGCCAGACTATCTGCATTTGTGACATGGCCTGGCTCTGTGTCTTACTAACTTTGTGGTCTTATGGAGGTTACATACCCATCTGTGCTTTTGTTTCCTCATCTGTAAGATGGTGGTGGTGACAGTAGCAACCTCCTGGGGTTCTGTGAGCATCATGTGAAATATGAAGAGCGCCTGGGACAAAGTTAGCTATACTGTGGACGTCATTGTTTCTCAAACCACCAACAAGAACTACGGTTTGTCTTTTTAAAGTCATTGCAAATTGTTTTAAAGACATTTCACTGTGAAACCTACTACGACACATGAGAACAAGAAAGACATAAAATAGCTTAGCACCTAAATGTCTTAATAAAGGACATGAACTGCTTTCATATCTCAAGCTCTAGGTTATTAAGGGAAAATATAACAGCATAATAAGTAATATTTGCAGAGGGCATTACTAGTTACAAAGAACTTCCACATGCCTAATCCAACTTAATCCTCTCAATGCCTGCAAGAGGAAGGATTTATTATCTGCCTCTGACAGGCGATGAGACAGAGCCTCGGAGAGACTAAGCGATTTGCCCAAGACCACACAGCTTGAAAGTAGAAGAACTGCCTCCGTCCAATGGCTGCCGCTGCACTGCTCCCCAACGTCTCACTGTAACAGAAGCAGATCCAGCTTCAGTGCCTGCCTGCCTGCCAGCCCACTTGCATAGAAGAGACAGAGAAAGGGCCCTGGGATGGCATCTGGTAACAGAGAAGCAGAGACATTTGAAGACCTTTGGGGCAGATGGAGGTATAAGACCCGATGCCACCACTTCCTAGCTGAGCGACCTTGACAAGTCATTTATCCTCTCTGTGCCTCAGTTTCCTCATCAGAAAATGGAGCCAATACTCCTGATGACACAAGTGTAAGGACTCAATGACATGACATGTGCAAAAGGACTGCTATCACTTTAAAGTGCCTGACACATGGTAGATGCTCAACTGCCTTCCCATTCTTGGGTGCTGAACAAACCAACCCAGTTAAATACCTGGCTTTTTTTTTTTTACCCTGCCTAGCCTATCTCTTTTTGAGCAGGTAGATTGCATTTTACAGAAAAGGACAAGAAACAGGGATTGTGTTTGCAGTGGGGAATTCCTGGAGGACTGTCAGAGGGAGTCAAGTGGCTGGTCTGACATTCACCTCTGTGCAGGAGGCTGCTCCAGAGCTTTGGGAGCTTTTGGCTGTGTCCACTAGTTATCTCACGTCTACACCTTGCAACCCCCAGTGTTCCTTCATCCATCACTGACCATTGTCTGGGATCCACTCCTCCCCCCACCACCTCCTGCCAGATGGGCCTCCTTGTTAATAAGCTAGTTTGTTCATATCCTAAAACTATCTGATTCTGGCCCCTTTTATCCCAAACACCATCCATCCATCAACTGTTTGCTCCACATGCTTGGTTAGGAAAATGGGAATGGGGGAGGGAGACAAATAATAGATAAAACTTCTTAGCTGCTATCTCTAAAGAAATAGAATGAATAAATAGATCTGTCAGACATGTATCATGCCATTGGACAGCAAAGTCCATTTGTTAAAAATAGGTTAGGACAGAAGGATTTATCTCACATTTTAAGCTGTTAATATGGAAGGGAAACATATTTCCCTTTATCTCTCCCAGGGGAAGGGAGAACCCCAAGGCCATGAATGCAGAATTTTTAACTCGAATTGATGGACTTTGCTTCACCAAGGTGAAAAATGCAGACTCTCTCTTAAATGCATGTAGCCTGTGGGAATGGTTTGGGCTCTCCTCTAATACACCAGGAAGGTTGCAGGATCCAGGAGTCTTGTGAAAATGTTTTCTATGGGGTTCTCTCTCACAAATTCTTGCACACTGCATGCAAAGCTTGTTCTAGAGCCTCTCCCTCTCACTCAGACAGACCAGAGAGAGAACAGCTTCCAAAAGATTTTTACTGGGAAGCTCCTATATGCCAAGCACTATGCTAGTTGCCGGGACGCTAAAAGTAAATGCCAGTTCCCATCTACCCTGCAAGAAGTCAGTGGGTAGGAAGACAAACAAGCAGCCTACACTGATGGAGTATGTAAAATGCTGGAATACAGAGCCATATATGGGAGTAGCACCTGACGAAGTGTGAAAGAATAGAAGGGGTTGGGGTTGGCTTTCTGGGAAAGTGGACACCTAACTTATACCCTCAAAAGCACTGGTGAAGAGACAGGAGAAGATGGCTGCTAGCAGGCAGGGATGCTTTGGGGTAGTATGTGCAAATTGTAAGTAGTTCATTCATTTGGCAAATACTTACTGAATCTCTATTAAGTTCAAATACAATTCTAAGTACTGGGGATCTAGCCATGAAAAAGCTTGCATATTAATGGTGGAAGTATACCAAAGGGAAGAGGAAGAATAAACAAATCTATAATCTCAGGTAGTGGTAAGTACCATACAAGACAAATAAATGAGGGTAAAGTTTTTGGAGGGGTAATATTTGAGCAGAGACTTGAATGAAACAAAGGAGTGAGTCTTGGATGAGCTCATTTAGAGAATGAACATTTTAGGCAGAGGGGCACACATGCAAAGGTCCTGAGGCATGAGAGAGCTTGGCATGTGTGATGGACAGCACAAAGGCTTGAGTGCCTGGAGCAGCATGACTGAGGGAAGAGTGAATGGAAGCACGTGAAGTCACAGAGCCAAGGACTAGTCATTGGAGGCCTTTGTATATCATGTAAGGGACCACAGATTTTAGTACAATTGGTTCATAAAGTCTGAAATGGGAGGTTAACATGGAATAGTACATTGTGTCAAATCAGAGAGAACCTTATGAATTCAGTTGAAAATGCTTGAACTTCATAGCAATGGCTGTGGGGTGTTGAACCCCCAAAGCACCTGAAGTCATCAGGGGAATGACTGAAAAATGGCCATCTGTGAAAATCTCCCCAGGATCAAGCACCAGCTGCCCTCAGGAGAGGCCCAATGACTGAACCCAAGGTCCAAACTCAGCTGTCCCCAGCCTGAGAATGGCCAGGTCCTGTACCCAGAAGAGAGCAGGTACTGCCCGCCAACCCACCTCATGGTTTCCCACCTCTGTGACTTTGTACATGTTTCCTCTGTAATATCCTGCCTCTCTTTCACTTTTCTTTGCTTGTCTAGCTCCTGCTCATTTTCTCATCTCCACTGACCATCTTCTTCTCCAGCCTGCCTTTCCTGCTCCCACAGCCCCTGGGCTTCCTATTGGTAGATGACCTACTGTCATCATTCACAGGCCACCCCCAGACCAAGCATTCTTCCAAGGCTAGGACCATGTCTGATCCATTTCTGTACCTCCAGCACCCAGCACGGGGCCTGGCACAAAGGCTCGCCAGAGTGCTTCACCCATTTCCCAAGAGAAGGGGTAGTGGCCTCCATTGTTCTTATGGAAACGATGCTAATTGTTTAATGCTAATCTGTATCACAGCTCCCTTCCTCTCATGGCTCCCGGTAGCTTCATTCACTCTGCCATCTCTCGTTTGTGCAATGTGATTTTTGAAGCCTTCCCTTTCTCTCCGTCCATTTTCTTTACCCTAAAGGCATATCATTCAGAAGAGATTCATCGAGTACTGAACTCTTTAGATCTTCCTCCATCTCAAAGAAAAAAAAAAAGAAAAAGCATCACCTTATTGCTTTTCATTCTGTCATTAATTTACTTTTCAAAAGACACCTTGTCAAGCTGAAGATTATATCTTTAAACCATGTTTTTACATCCACTATCTATAAAACCTTAGATTATAGATCTCCTGAAAGGACCTGAGGGAGAATACATTTGATGAGCTTTATGCCTTTTGCTTGCTGAGAGCCAGGCATTCTTGAAGAGGGAAAAAACAGATCCAGTGAAGGGTTGCTGCTTCTGAAACTGCCACTGTTGCTGTATTTTAGCTTCCAAAGCTGTTGAGAATGCAGCTTTCTCAGGGAAAGGGACAGACACTGGCCTTGGTTCTCTGGCTCAGCTGATAGGAAGGTGGCTTTGCTCAGCTGGTGGATTTGGCTCACAGGTGATCCAGGCAATTGTTTAATCCTAACATTCTTAGATCCTACTTAGATTACTACACTTACCTCCTAAGGGGCTTTCTTGATTCTGGTTTCTTCCCAGTCACCTACACCCCACACGCGATTCTATAAGTCCCTCCACTGGTAGACAGCACAGAGCAAAGGTGGGAGAGCATGGCTTGATGGACTGCATTCAAACCCTGGCTGGCCTTTCAGTTCTGTGACCGATGAGGCTCAGCCTCGCCGAGACTCAGTTTCCTTAGCTGTAAAATGGGAGTCATAAAACGAATCCTAAGAGGTCCTTGATAAGACAAGATAAAATAACACAGATCAACCTTACTGTGGCTGCCCTTTTGTTTTGTCTCACACGCCATTCCCCTGAACATGTAACGAGTCTTCAACTCTCAAAGGTTCTCAACCTTGGCTGCATCGGAATTGCCTGGAGAGCTTTTAAAACTACTGATGTCTGGCTCCCACCTCCAAAGATTGAGATTTGATAGGTCTGGGGTGCAGCCTCTGGACAGCAAGGTTTTTAAAACTCCCTCAGCTGATTCTAATGTGCAACCACAATTGAAAATTACCACTTTTAGATCAAGTTTGAATGTCCTCTAAATCGTACACTGGGCCTGGCCAGTCTGGCCTCCCATCACTTTCTAGCATGTAACTACCACTCTCTAGTAAATAATGAATAAAAATTAATTATCAATTTAACTTTAAACATAAAAAAAGTAAATTAATGATAGGAGAGTCTTTTTTTCCTTCTTTTAGAAAGAAGATCTAAAGAGTACAAAAATAGACTTTTAAACTATAATTAATAATAGTAGTAATCATAATAGTAAGGGCAATGCCAATGATTTAATATGTGACATGCATTGTGCTAAGTGTTTCATATAACTAATATACATTCACCATTCCCCACTTCCCATTCCCAGCACAAATACCTATACATACTCCCAATATTCTTTTTTAGCTTCAAACTCTGTGATATACTGAATTTCTGTCTTAAAGATCTCCTCCCTCTTTGCCTACTTTAAAAATCCTTCAAGGACTGTGTCAAGAAATACATACACGTAAAGAAAGATCAATCTCTCCACCATCTGACCACCCTTGGCACTTCTTTTGTATGCTGCATATTTTAGCATTAACTCAGCAGTTTCCTGTGTCCCTAAAACCCCTTCTAATTGTGTCATGTCTATATAAATCTTATTATTACCTTAAAAAGATTGAGGATTCTGGAAGGATAGAGAGCACCTGTATGTATATGTCAGTCAACAGATAATTCTTGTACTGGTTGGGAATGCAAATTCCACTTTTAACCTATTTTCTGTTTAGAAAAAAAGTGCAGCTTGCTGCCAGTGTTAATTTAATTTTACATAAACACGCTCTTTGAGGCTGAAGCAAATCTGACTGGTTTTCGATGTGAAAATAAAATATAAAAACTGTTCTTGGAGTTATTTCTAAATAAAACTTGTCTCTAGTCCTAATGTAACAGAAATGTATACCTAAATCAGATTCATCAAATGAATCTTTGGCTAACAACTGTTGGAGAATGATGTTAACATCATGAGCAGGAATGCTGTTTTCTAGGATTTGACATTTTCGGCAATCGAGAGCTACTATATTTTATAAATGAAAATACCACTACTAAAAAGAGAACGCTATAAATAGAATTATCTCATTTGTTTCCAAAGACTATCGATATACTAGAGAAATGTGAAAATAATAATAAAAGCAAGATATTTTGTGGCAAACTTTGGGGGTAAGGTTAGGCCTATAATCCACAAATTATCTGGAAGTCAACTTTGCAGTTGCAAGCACCGCCGGCGAATATTCTCGGGGCAAATGAGAAGTGGGTTAAGGAGCTCACAATCTATAGGAGAAACTGATAGGTAAAGAGAAAAGTCAGTGCAACGCGACACATTCTCTTTTTGAGGCAAGGCTGGAGTGCTGTGGGCAGGCTAGCATGATTGGCTCTCCCTCTGTTGGGTCAGGGAAAGTATGCTGTTCATCACAGGTTGCCCCTCTCCCCCTGCCCCAATCCATGCTCCACTCTGGGATGCTGACTAATATGGACCCTGTCTTCGAACTGTCTCTTAAGTTCAGTCTCTCACTTCATCCACAGATGCTTATTAGGTCCCTCTCAACTCAAGGCACAGAACCAAACAAAACTGATCCCTGCCTTCAAGTCGGGGAGACAGGTCATAGATAATCACAGGAGATATGGGAGCCAAGATATCACATTAATTGTGAAGCACACAGTGAAGGAAAAGAATAGTGTGCTATGGGAAAATTGAGAGAAATGTGATATTTGTGGTAAGAACTTAAGCAAACAAGAGAGATTTATTGAAAGAAACAAGAAAATGTTGAGTCCAAATGAAGAAAAATTGAAGGAATTCAAGTTCTTTAATTCTTTTCATTATTTCAGTGTGTCTTATCCTACCAACTAATAATCATTCTATAAATGAACAAATATTATTATCAAAGAACTAATTTTCATCATACTTTATTGTATTGGCCATTGATTGTTTCAAGAGCATCTGCCTGTCTTATACCTCTAACCTCTAATATCCCGTAAATACCTCTAAGACATAGATTGAGATCTCTCTCTCTCTCTCTTGTCTCTCTCTCTCTATCTCTCTGTCTCTCTCTGTCTCTGTCTCTGTCTCTCTCTTTCTCTCTCTCTCCCTCTGATGATCCTAAGTGCTCTGAGCAGGGTCAGGACTCTAGTTAAACACTCAGCACCTAGTTGTTGGATGACAGAATTTTTCAGGTAATAGAACAGTTGGTTGTAGATGGCACAGCCTAGTCTTAGGCCTGGGAGCTGTCAGGACAAAGAAAAAAATCCATGTTGATTGGTATTTTCTCTCAGCTGCAAGAAGTCTTTATCCTGTGGTCAGTGCAGGTAGTGACATCCACTGCATCTGTCCCAGCCTGTGCTCAGAGGCTTTCAGCAAGACTGGGTCTGCACGTTTTTTCCTGGACAGGAGGCACCTCCATTCTCAGGTGGAGGATTATTGCACTCTCTTCTCCTCTCCTGAGTGCCAGTGCTGCAAGCAGACCAGGAGCTCCAGCAGCTCCAGTGACCATCCACCTTCATTCCTGCACAGACAATTTTCCAGAGGAGGAGGAGGTTAGCATACAAGAAACAGCTTGGACAGTATGGAGGGAGGACTATCCATTGCCCTAGAGTGGTCTGCAATCCTTCCTTGGGGAAATGCTTTGGTGTAGCCAACCAAAACCTCTGTGCTCACCGCCTTGAACTTAATTTGAAACTCTGGATGGAGTGAGAAGAGACCCCTGGGAGCCCATCTCATGAAATTGAAGTCTGCAGTTCCATGGAAGATGGATAGCGGAGGAAGGCGGGGAGGCGTGCTCCTCTGGAAGAATGACACAGAGCCACTGGAGGATGTGAGGAGCAGGGAGCACAGACAATGGCCAGCCAGACACCCCCGCGAGCTTGCAAATCAAACCCCCTGAAGATTCTGACAATGGGGCGAGAGTGGGTAACAAATTCTCTGCACAGAGCATCAGAGCATGTGCACTGAACATGTGTCTCCAGAAATCCAGCTCATACAATCCCTCTAACCTGGGGCTACTGCCTCCTACTGGCTCTGCGTCTTTGGGCAAACTCATCTGCTCTCAGTCTCAGTTTTCACCTCTGTGAAATGAGAAGGATGGACTAATCCTGTGGAGTTTTTTCATCATTATTTTTTTCATTACTGCTTTTGTTTTTTTTCTTAAATGAAATCTTACATGGGCCCCAACATAGAAGTCAGATGAAAGTGGAGCTGTTCTATTTGAAGCTGGGGTGTCTATGAGGTTCACCCTGCTCCCCTGGGGCAGCCCCTAAGACCCCGAGTTTCCTCAGATCCCAACCTAACCAACAGACCTAAGGTTTGGACTTTCAGAAGTGTGAGACAAAAAATTTCTGTTGCTGTAATCCACCTAGCTTGTAGTAGTTTCTTATTGGCAGGCCTAGGAAATTAATATATCCCTCCAAAATTGAATCCTTTTGTCTATATACACCATGGTTGAAAAAAAAAAAAAAATCAACCCTGAGAGAGGAACTTAATGGCAGGGAGAAAGCAAAAAACCATGAAGTATAGGGGTCAGCTATAAAGCTCAAAGTGTAGGTTTGGGGCAGGAGGGCACGGAAGGAGAGACTAGGAACCCCAAAGGCTCTTTCTGTGCTGGCCTCTCTGAGCTAGGCCAGGCTTGAACATGAGTGAGGATGCATGAGCCTTACCCTTTTGTTCCATTTTCTCACAGGCAAGGCCCTGACGATCATAGAGGCACTGACATTTGCAGCTGGTGCCCTCAAGGATAGGCAGCCCTTTGTTGAAGCAGGGCCCACAGCGGCAGGCATTGAATTCCATCAGGTACTGATCCAAGGCCCGGCGTAGGTTCTGGCGTTTGGCCTCCATGGGCCCCAGGTTCATGTGCCGAAGCACCTCATGGATAGGCTGTAGCTGTAGGCACAAAAAGAACAAAGAGCCCCTCGATAGACTCTATCCAGTTTCCCAGAGCCCAAGAACTGGTCATCAAGCTTCCGGAAGGCTGCAACATGCCAGCCATAGAGCCGGACATTCAACCTTATCCCACACTGTATTGAACCCTCACAGCCACTCTGTGAAGCAGGTACTTAAGTCCCTAGCCCACAGATGAAGAGGTGGAGGCTCAGGAGTGCTGGAGTGATCACCTCAGGATCATGCAATTGAGTACAAGAATCACTCTGAACATGGACCTACTGAAACCTGCGGTCCCTGATCTCAGAGGAAGAGGGGAGCTCAGAAGGCATTTGTGCTAACTCATCTTCCCTCTCCAGCACTTTTAGGAATCAGGAAAAGTGTAAAGTGTAAGTGTACGTGTATGCGTTGATTGTCAACCTTCGACATAGGAATTAATGCAGTCCTTGATAGGTAGTTATGTTGTCACTGATGGGCAGTGGTTCCATGGATGGGGGAGGGTGAGCAACATTTGCATTCGAGACAACCCATTCTAGGCATGACTGCAACCAAGGTTTCTCACCTTTGGCACTATTGACTTTCCAGCTGGATAATTCTTTGTTGCAATTCCTGTGCATTGTAGGATGTTTAGCAGCATCTCTGGCCTTTACCCACTAGATGCCAGTAGCACATTATTATTTTGAAAACCAAAAATGTCTCACGGGGGACAAAATCGACCCCTGGTTGGGAAGAGTAGTAGTAGATGTAACAGAGAGCATAGAAGCTGGAGCCAGGAAATCTGGCTTCAAATTCCAGCTCTATTGCTTCCATCTGTGTGATCTTGAGCACATAACACATGAAGCCTTGCTTCCTCATCTGTAAATGAGAACAATAGTCCTACCCTCCGGGTTTATTGTGAGGATGATATTCAATGGATAGGAAAAGTCTGTCACATAGTAAAAGCTAAATAAATTCTACTTGGCTTCTAGTTTTGTGGCCTAGACCTCTTCTCTAAACCTGAGCCTCATTATCTATAAAATGGGAATAATAAACTATTTTCTAGAATTCTTATGAGGATCTAAAGAAGCAACGAATGAGAGATACAATTGCAAAAGGGAAGAACAATATAAAATAAAGCATCATTTTTATTAGTGAGATGTGACGATAGTAAAAGCCTACATTTTTCAAATTTTATATACATATGTTTACTTTCAGCATGCTTATAATGCTATAAATTTTTACACACAATCATAAAATGAAAGCTCTTTTCCAGATCTCTCGTTGGACAGTACACTAACCTGAGGCCCTGAGAGGGGAGTCATTTGCCAAGATCAGTGAGCAATTCAGAGAGAAAACTGAGCCACACTAAAACAATCTCACTTCCCTAGAATCAGAGTCAATAAAGGGCATTGCAATAGCCTTGAATGGGTTCCTGGAAATGTGTACAGAAAGACCTACGGCAAACAGACCTTGGCCTGTGGTCAGGAGCTTGGCTAAGACCATCAGGCTGGTCATGTCAGGACTGGCTGGACCTGCAGCCAAGAGAAGACGACAACTTACTGGAAATTCAGGGAATTTGGCACCATTGTTAGGAAGTCAGTGAAGAATGGGCTGTCCTGTGGCCCTGGTTAAAGAGGACTTTTCATTCCAGGGAAAGCCCAGGACCATTGGGCAATTTCCCTTTGACCTTCCAGTGAAGTTCAGCACTCAGTCCTACATCTCTCACTTCTTTCTCCCAGAACCCTCAGTAAGAGGAAAGAGAGCACCCCTTAGGAAGGGCTCGTGGAGACTTAAAGGAAGAAAGAGGAGTGGAGAAAAAGAATCTTAGAATGTTAGAGCTTGAAAAGATATTGACAATGGTCTTATTCCCACTTTACATACATAGATTCAGAGAAGGCAAGTGGTGTGATATAGCAATACAATATAACCTAATACATAACACAATATAAAACATAACACAGCATTAAAACATCACATCACATGATTCCTGTATTCAGTCGATCTAGGTACCTGCCATCAATAAGTACTGCTAAGCTCTGGGGATATGCAAGTGAATAAGATACTGCTTTCACTCTCATCATCAGGTTTCAGATAACCCTGTAAAAGCCCCCTAGTCCATAGCCTCTCTCCATCTCTCTCTCTGTGTCCTTTGATTCATCCTTTATACGTCTGTGAGCATTCTCTTTTTAAAAGCTTACCTGTAGCTGTGTCAGTTCTCTACTCTATAGCCTGCCAGCAGCTTAATGCATCGAATCCAAATTATTCAGGGGTCACGTGGGTTGTGATCGTAGGTGTTAGAGTCAATCAGACATGGCTCAAGTTGCGCTCTACCATTTACCAGACACAAGACTTGGCCAGCTCACTTAACCTCCATGAATCTGTTTCCTCAACTGACTAAGTACCCTCAACTAAGTACCCACTTCTTGCTCTCTAACTTTGTGACATAACATTCTATATCTCCATGTTACGGAGCAAAAAAAATGGGGCTCAGAAAATGAAGTAACTTGTCCAAAGTCACACATCAAAAAGGTTGCTGAGCCATGAACCAAACTATATCTTTCTTACCCCAAACTGACCCAAAGGATAGCATTTGGTCTCCAAACTATGAAGGAGTCTTCCCCTTGGAAGTTTCACTCAAGGCAAACACAAAATTTACCCCTTGCTCATTAAAGTTTATATATTACTCCTGATATCAGTTTTATGGTTTTGCCCAAATTACTAATAGCTTCATGATAGCCATTTTCAGTCCCTGTGTGAATTATAGGTGTGTGAAAATGGTCCTTTTCTTATTGGAGAAAAAATGAAATCAGGGTTAACTCACCTGACCACTTTCTTCGCAGAGACAGAGTGTTATAATAGACTTTTATGTTTAACTGTTGGTATATATTTTAAGAGGAGGAATGTATCCATACCTGGAATTTTAATTATATGCAGAAAATGGGCAAGGTTCCGGAGAAAATGAGCAGGAATACAATATTTAAAAGCCCAAAATGTAACTCTTTTTAAATGGATTACCCTTGCATATGAATAGAAGTAGTTTTGAAAACTGGTAGAACCATTAATTATTTGCAGTTTGAAAAAAATTTTACTCCCTTTTTAAGGTTAGGGATTTAATTCAGGGTTTCTCAACTTTGGCACTATTGCTATCGGGGGCTAGATAGTTCTTTGTTGTGGGGGCTGTCCTTTGCGTTGGGGGTTGCTTAGTAACATCCCTGGCCTCTACCCACTAGATGCCAGTAGTACCCTTCCAGTTGTGACAATCAAAAATGTCTCCAGACAATACCAAATTTCCCTGTGGCTGCAAAATCACTCCCAGTCGTTGATAACCATGGCTTCAAGGAAGGTACTAAAATAGAGGGAAGTGAGAACTAGATATGAAGTCTTAAGTCTGAGATCCAGACACCACTACAAATGAGCTCTGTGACCTTAAACAAATCACTCGAGCATCTGGGGCCTCAGTTTCCTTATCTTTTCGATGGGAAGAATGATGTCCTTGCCAGAGAGGTTCATTGTGATGAGGAATTGAGATGATTTAGAGCAGGGACAGCAAACTACGCTTATAGCTTGGAACTACACTCAACCCACAGCTTGTTTTTGTGTGGTCTTTGAGCTAAGAATGGTTTTTATATTTTTAGAAGGTTGTAAGAGAACTGTATCATGAGGGAACTATTATATGACCCTAAGTTTAAACTCATTACTATTGCTCCTTTACAGAGTTTAATCCAACTCAATTGCTTTCAGTGTGTTTAAATCTTTATGTAAATCGATATTACTTTTAATCCACCTAATCTGAAGAAATTCTGGGACTACCTATGTAAGAGGGAATTTGCTTTTTGTGTGCTTTGGCTTTCAATACTTCTAAAGATTCCTTGGCGATTGGTGGAGGTGCTGGACTTTACAATTCTTTGTTTCAAGGAAGAAATATTAAAGGATCTGGTCTGTTTCACTTTCATTCCTCGTGGATGAAGAGTTTCTTCAACTGCGAAAAGACTTACCTCAAAATCAATAATAGCAGGATTATACTTTAATGATCTCCCCCAGAAACGATACGAAATGATGCTCTTGTTGTGTGCCAAGCCACCACCCCAGCCAGAATTGCCACCTCGCACATGAGAAATGATGTCTTCCACAGCCATGGCCTTACCGTCGAATTCTACCAAGAGGATAACTGCATTAGCTCATTTCCCCCAAAACCAAAGCATGGGTTAGCAAGTGCCACTAATGAGATATGGGACAAAGTTTATGTGCTGTCCTTAGAGCTGTCTCCTATCCTTCTACCTTGCTTGGTTAACTAGCAGGACAAAAGAGAAGTGAAGGACCAAGACTTAGAAATAGATCATCCTCTGGATAGAGCAGGCAATGGGAAGACAGCTCAGCCTAACATGGAGGAGAGAGAGGATGGGAAAATGGATGATGATCCATTCATTCATT